>NC_083463.1:9082812-9242812 GCF_030014155.1 Tachysurus vachellii
CTGTTGTGGAAAATAAAGTGTTTTGCTTTGTTTTGGTACAAACTTACAACAGAGTATATTATTAGAAATAAAACGATGCAGTGTTGAATGAAAACGCAGTGTGTAGGAATTAATCCTGATGCTCTTGGAAGAACACCTCAATTTCATGGAGGATTATCACCTACATATCATGTGACAGTGATATAGATACATATTGTACATATTCTTTTTTGTATGTTGTATGTTCCCAAATTATGTAAATGACTATACGCTCCTTGTGTATATATTTGTTGTGTAATTTGTGTGGATTGATTTTTCACTTTACATCATTTTATTCAGCATCAACAGGAGTGTAAGCAAGGTAAGAATTTAATTGTGTGGACCTACTGCACATATGACAGTAAAGTTCATGTATCTTCAGTAATGCTAATAAGATAGTCCACACCTTTCTTGGATCAATTGCTGAATGTAAAAGATGGGAAGGTGTTATATAAGGGATGAAATTGGACTTGCCTGGATTATAGGAATAGTATTGATAAACCATTAGATCATGTTTTGGAAATTACAGTCAGGCCTTTAGAGTTAATTAGGCATATATTTGTCTATATATACAATAAATAAGCTTAAATAAGATACTTGATTTTGTTGCTGTTGTATTGGCCTTATATAAAACTGGCCTTATGGTGTCTAAACCTAACACATTAGCATGTCTATTTCATTCTGACTGAGTTACTTAAATAAAAACTAAAACCTTTTATATTTCATAATTTCTAATAAGTTGGATATTAAGTGTTTAATTTATTTTATTATTTTTTTTGGCCCTGGATGTTTGTGATTTAATGAAGAATAAGAGTTTATTGTCCAGCAGATAGTGCTAGTGAGAAACTGTAGCATGGACAAAGTAAATCTGGCCATACACTTTTAAAACACTGCAAAATTTGTCCCTTTTTTGGTATTATTTATGGTTTACATTTGAGGTCAATTGGATAAATCTGGATTTCATTCTGAGCCAAACTACTCCTTTAATTATCATAATGTGTCAATTATTATGACTATAAAAAAGTAATAAAAAAAATAATAATTAATAAAGACCCCATATCTTTTATAAATATTTCAAAAGTACAGATAGAGGCTTTTTATTTTTTATTTTTTGGCATGACAGTTACGTCATCAGCAAGCGCCGCTCTGGCCACTAACCGTCTTTCCGATCTACAAATCATCCGGAAGAAATATTCTGCGTGGTTATGAGATATAGATCTGCGTTATCGTTGTGCTGACGTGATGTTTCAGGAAGTAGCGGCTGCAGAGTTGAGGATAATTACAGCACGTTTTAAAAGGGATCCAGAAATGGAGAAATGGAGCCTTATTTCACTGTGTGTTTTGATTTCAGTTACGTTGAGATGGGCTGTGTCTTTTAACTCATACTCAGGTTAGTAACTCAGTGATTAAAACACGAATATAAAGTGGAAGATTAATATTAAAACTATTATTTAACTATATAATGGGTTTCAAGAAGAAGAATTTTTGATCAAATTTGTTATGTAATTATACTTAAAAAAAACAGGTGCTGGCAAAACACCAATGTTTGGGGATTATGAAGCCCAGAGGCACTGGCAGGAAGTGACGTACAACCTACCGGCTCATGATTGGTTGGTTAATTCATTCATTCATTCATTCATTATCATCACTAAGAATTTATATATATATATATTGGCGTATGTTTTTTTTTTTTATTATTAATGACAAAATTCTTTTCCAGTAACAGCTGTTATCTGAAGTGTTATTTTTATCCGTTAATTGTTACATACAAGGGGGGCACGGTGGCTTAGTGGTTAGCATGATCGCCTCACACCTCCAGGTTTGGGGGTTCGATTCCCACCTCCGCCTTGTGTGTGTGTGTGGAGTTTGCATGTTCTCCCCGTGCCTCGGGGGTTTCCTCCGGGTACTCCGGTTTCCTCCCCCGGTCAAAAGACATGCATGGTAGGTTGATTGGCATCTCTGGAAAATTGTCCGTAGTGTGTGATTGTGTGAGTGAATGAGAGTGTGTGTGTGCCCTGCGATGGGTTGGCACTCTGTCCAGGGTGTATCCTGCCTTGATGCCCGCTGACGCCTGAGATAGGCACAGGCTCCCCGTGACCCGAGAAGTTCGGATAAGCGGTAGAAGATGAATGAATGAATGAATGTTACATACAATAATGTAGAACATCCAGTATGATTGTTCCTGCCATCACATGTATTATACTATTGCAGGGGTAAACAATCAATACCCTCACCAGCCCAATACCCTCACCAGCCTCTCTTTTGTTCCACATTTCCAACCTTTATTCTTTCACATTTGCAAAGCACTTTATCCTGGTCAGAGTCACTTATCCCAGGAACTCTCCTGTGTCGTATAACAGGGACGCGGTAGACTAGTGGTTAAGGTGTTGGACTGCTGATTGGAAGGTCATGAGTTTGAATCCCAGCTTCACCAGGCTGCCTCTGCTGGGCCCCTGAGCAAGGCCCTTAACCGTCAGTTGCTCGGTTGTATAAATTGATATAAATTGTAAGTTACTCTGGATAAAGGTGTTTGCTAAATGCCGTAAATGTGAAACACATTGACTTATTTTACAAAGCATTGACTCCGGTGTCTCCTTCTTTAAATGTCTTCATACGTTTTTAAAATCTGTTATTAGAGTGTGAGCGAATGTCAGCCATACAAGAGCCTATGGATGAGTTATTGCTGTAGAAAGGAAAATTAGACGTGTTTAAATATAAATCCGTGATTCGAATGAGCTGGCAGAGCTACAGTTACAGAATGTTATGTTAATCACCACCTTCTGACCAATCAGATTCAGGAATGTGACAGGGCTGCGGTTTAATAATGCTAAGAACATTTTCACTATTTCATGATGTTACAATATTGTTTCTGCACTTTTAAAGGTACTTCAACACTACAAAGAATGACCTGAACTACTGGGGCCTAGATTATCCTCCACTAACAGCCTACCACAGTCTCTTATGTGCTTATGTGTAAGTGTCCAACTTGAGCTTAATGCTCTGTGATCAACCAGAGGTCATGGAAAAATGTGTGTATATATACACATATGTATGTATGTATGTATGTATGTATGTATGTATGTTTTTTTTTACCTTGAAGTAGTCAAGAATAAATAATACAGATCCTAAGGTCATCTCCAACATTCATAGTATCTCATACTAGTAAAGCATTTGTAATCTGATTTCTCTGATTTGTTTATGATTCTTTTTTGATTTTGTCTGTGTGTAGCGCAAAGCTGATTAATTCTGCATGGGTGGAGTTGCACACTTCCAGAGGTTACGAGAGCGCTTCTCATAAATTATTCATGAGGGCCACAGGTGAGCACGGACAAGCCCAAGCCTTTTTTTTTTTTGTATTTGTGCCCATTACAGAGTCTGCAAATCTTAATGTTATATAAATATTAAATTGTTTCGAATTCAGACTAAATTCTGTTCTCTGAATCTGTTACATAATGACATTAGGTTGTATTTTGTGTTGAACTCCACTAACATGGAGTTTGCTGATCGCATGGACAGGAAGCGGTAGTATGGTGGAACACCAACACAAATACAATTGCTGTGAATCTCACTACATACTTTTGTAGTGTTTAAACTTTTAGTGAATGATGTACGTATTGTCTAACACTGTAATTAACAGACTAATTTCTTTTGAAATCTGGTGTCACCAGTGTAACCGTGTTCTTAATCGACACTAAAAGTGGCATTGTAAAAGTATTCTATTCAATCTGAGGATATTTACATGAAGTTAATCGGTGCGAGAGTAGACGATGCCGAGGACAGAGTTAGACGGAGACAGATGATTCGCTGTGGCGATCCCTAACGGGAAAAGCCGAAAGTAGGAGCTCAGCTTTTTTCAGTAACAGCACATACTCTAAGTGTTTTATTCCTCTTGTTCTATAGTGATTTGCTGCTGATTCATTTTGAAAAATGTATTAACGATCTCATTACCTTTTATTTTCTATTCCTTTATATATTATTATGTCTAATACCTCAGAACATCCACAAAACCAGTTCGTTGCTGTGTTTTGATGTTCCTTTGACATTCCTCTCCCACTCCCCAGTTCTCTTCTCAGATATACTGATCTACATTCCAGCAGTCCTCCTGTACTGCTTCTACCTCAGCGAAGGATCCTACAAAAAGAAGGTAATTCGGTTGTCTGGCATTTCATTTAATTGATTCATTCATAAGCATACAGTATATTTTGATCAATATTGTGTATTTCTGTACAAGGCTGCCACGGCTTTGTGCATCCTACTTTACCCAGGACTCATCCTAATCGATTTTGGTCATTTTCAATATCCTTTAAAATGTGTAATCTGTCTCATTCATGATTGCTTGGTGACAAAAAAAAAAAAAAAAGAATGATTACATCAGCATTTTGTAGCAAGCCTTAACTCCTGGTCAGATATAACAATGTGAGTCTGGGCTTGGCATTACTGGGTGTAGTGGGACTCGGTTTGGGTCGGGACCTGCTCGGGTCTTTGGCCTTCACCTTGGCACTCAACTACAAACAGATGGAGCTGTACCATTCGTTGCCTTTCTTCTGCTACCTTTTAGGCAGATGTATTAAACAGGGCCTTCTGGGCAAAGGGTAAGAAACATTTTAAGTTCCTTTATGTTCTTAAATATGTACATGTGGATGTCTCTGTTCAATCCAGATCAACAGGGTTTTGTAGGGTTTATACCTGAAGACTGAGATTGCATGGAAGTATTTGGAAGTTTGTTTGTTTTATCATATTACTGAAAGCAATAAGTGAGGCCATGTATGAACTGCCAGTCAGAGACAATCAGGATTTAGGCTGAAATATCCCGGTATTTAATAAAGATTTAATAATGCCACCAATGCCATTTTTAGCTCCTGAACCAATGGCACATAGAACAGCCCCAAAGCACTGCAGATCCACCTCCATATTATTTAATTAAGCAATATCACACAAGCGGGGGCACGGTGGCTTAGTGGTTAGCACGTTCGCCTCACACCTCCAGGGTCGGGGTTCGATTCCTGCCTCCACCTTGTGTGTGTGGAGTTTGCATGTTCTCCCCGTGCCTCGGGGGTTTCCTCCGGGTACTCCGGTTTCCTCCCCCGGTCCAAAGACATGCATGGTAGGTTGATTGGCATCTCTGGAAAATTGTCCCTAGTGTGTGAGTGAATGAGAGTGTGTGTGTGCCCTGTGATGGGTTGGCACTCCGTCCAGGGTGTATCCTGCCTTGATGCCCGATGACGCCTGAGATAGGCACAGGCTCCCCGTGACCCGAGGAAGTTCGGATAAGCGGTAGAAGATGAATGAATGAATGTATGAATATCACACAAGCATGCGTGCGGTTATATTGAATATCCAAACATCTGTGATTTGGCCATTGGTATTTACAGCAGTGCCGATATTCAGTTGAACCACGCTCATGCTCATGTGATATTGCTTTTATACAACAGTTCTATGAAAGAGAAAATCATATAGAGTAACTGGCTGTCTCACAGGGATTTGTACATTCCCACTGAAGGGACGTCTAGTAAAATTTCGTTTCCCTCTGATGAGCTTTCATATTTGATGTCAATAGTTATATTCTAGAAAATATGCGTTTGTCCTGTCTGCTGATAATGTCATTAACTTTACTTTAGTAACTGTTTTGAACCATGAAGTGGAAATGTAGATAGTATTTATATTGTGACTTGCTCAAGGGCCCAACAATGGCAGGTTGGTGGGGCTGCTGCTTGAACCCCTGACCTTCTTCGGATCAGCTTTAACCATTGATGTACCCCTGCCTCTAAATATAATTAATTATAACTGGACTAATTATACCTGGTCTAACTTGGACCTAACGTTTACATTTAAATTTATGGCATTTGGCAGATGCCCTTATCCAGAGTTTGCCTCATTTATACAGCCGAGCATCTGAAAGATTGAGGGCTATTTCTCAGGGGCCCATGAATGGCAGTTTGGTGACCCTGGGATTCAAGCTCACGATCTTTCGATAAGTAGTCCAACACCTTAACCACTGAGTTCCCACTTCCCACTTCCCACCCAACTGCTGTATAATGTACAATCCAGTTCTTGTCTTGTGTGTAGTCTCTCTTTTCCCAGCAAACGTACTGGGATTAGAATTCATTTAAATCTCCCATTGCATTTAGAACCAGACAGAAGTTAGTTTAATAGATTATGTCCAAGTGTGATAATGTTAGAAATGAATCCAAGACTTTCATATCATTATTACTCCTCAGATAGCATTCCTAGGTGTAAATACTGAGAATACCTCAGCGCAGTGTAGATCTCGGCCCTTCCTCAGCCCTACAGGTTATTCTTCTCATTACCCTGACTCACACTCAGGCTACTTTACATTTGTTTATGTAGTAACAGTGCACCGGAGGCATTTGGTAGCCGTCGCATTGTTGGGTTCGATTACTTTGAAAAATATGTCCAGATGACCCTCTGACCATGCTGTAGCTTCCCTGCAATGCCCGTGTGTCCAGTTTTACTACTACAGCTGAGAAGAGTCAGCAGCTCACAGACACACCTACGGCAAACTGAAACTGTTTAAGGATAGAACACATTGCTGACATTCTCATGAAGTGGGTGCTGCTTGTTCTGCCATGTTCCGTGTAAGGAATAAAACATGATGGGGATTGAAGATTTGGAAAATAATCAATAAAAATAACGGTTAGCGGAGTTATCCTTAGAAATACAAAGTTGATTATTTTCCCATAACAACGTTATCGAAAGTGTTTTATTCCTCTTACACCACAGCTGTTTGCCGACGCTAATACTTATCAAAACATCATTCTTTCATACATTTATCACATATGTTACAGCAGCTATAAAGTCATTCCTTTTTTATTTCTCTCTCTACAATGCAGCTTATCTTATGTTACCACGAGTCTGTTTCTTCCTGAAGACTTTCATGTGTAGAAAACCTAAAGAAACAGCTTTAACTCTGACTGGCACTGAAGACTCCTTCTATAAACGTTAAATTCTACAGTTCTTAACAGAAAAAGAAAAACATTGCCATATCAATAAATAGATATTTATATCTGTTTGTGTGAAACATCCATGTAATAAATCCCTGTGTACATTGTAATCATTGAAACAATAGTGTATTAGAACGACTGTATTAATATATAGATAATAAACCTTCATTATAGCTTTTGGAATTCTTTCTCATTGCCATACTGAGGACTTGGTATTAATTGTATAAGCTACTACAGATGTCTTGAGCTGAGCTCTTTGTTACCCTGCTATACATGTACATGTTTATTATTATTATTATTATTATTATTATTATTATTATTATTATTGTTGTTGTTATTCTTGCAGGCTGCTTCTGTTAGTGAAGATCTCATTGACTGTGCTGGTGACTTTTGCCCTCTGCTGGTTGCCTTTCCTGTCAGACCTACAGCAGATACAGCAGGTTCTGCATCGCTTGTTCCCAGTGGACCGCGGTTTATTCGAGGTACGTCCTTGAACTCAAAAGGTTCACAGTTTCACTGAAGCCCAGTCATGTCTGAACATACACAATAGTTTCCTCCTTTTTAGTCAGTTCAGTATTCATTGCATGTGTTTATTGATTTCAGTCTATTTGTATGGTCTATGGCAGACACCCTTATCCAGAGTGACTAAAGTTTAGCTCATTTTGTATAGACTGAGCAGCTGAGGGTTAAGGGCCTTGCTCATGGACCCAGTAGTGTCAGATTGGCAGTGCTGGGATTTGAACTCATGACCTAGAAATTTACATGTACGATTCCTCAGAGATCATTTCAGAATCAATGACTATCACGCATCGCTTTTACCTTATAACACACAGAGAGCCTACAGTCACAGGTGGCGAGAGCACTGTTACAGCTAACAAGCTGAAAAAATAATAGGACTAGACTGAAGGCTAATGACACAGTGAAATCCTGGATGGTGTCATTTACACGTGGTATCTAAGTTGTATGATTTACTTTATAATAACTCTGATTGCCATGTTTACCAGAAGAGGACACGCATGGCTTTTCAGAATATCGGCATGATTCAAAGCTTTGCTTTTGTGTTGCATTGCACTGTCAGTTTAATTTTAAGGGCAAGGTTACACAAGAAAAGCCCTTGGAATGCTAATCCAAATAC
This sequence comes from Tachysurus vachellii, assembly GCF_030014155.1. Taxonomy (NCBI): domain Eukaryota; kingdom Metazoa; phylum Chordata; class Actinopteri; order Siluriformes; family Bagridae; genus Tachysurus; species Tachysurus vachellii. Next base: position 9,090,928 of record NC_083463.1, read on the forward strand.
AAAATATGTATGTGTGGGCGTGTGTGTGCGCAAGTGTGTGTGCGCAAGTGTGTGTGCGCAAGTGTGTGTGCGCAAGTGTGTGTGCGCAAGTGTGTGTGCGCAAGTGTGTGTGCGCGACTGAGTGTGCGCGACTGAGTGTGCGCGACTGAGTGTGCGCGACTGAGTGTGCGCGACTGAGTGTGCGCGACTGAGTGTGCGCGACTGAGTGTGCGCAAGTGAGTGAGTGTGCGCGACTGAGTGTGCGCAAGTGAGTGAGTGTGCGCGACTGAGTGTGCGCAAGTGAGTGAGTGTGCGCAAGTGAGTGAGTGTGCGCAAGTGAGTGAGTGTGCGCAAGTGAGTGAGTGTGCGCAAGTGAGTGAGTGTGCGCAAGTGAGTGAGTGTGCGCAAGTGAGTGAGTGTGCGCAAGTGAGTGAGTGTGCGCAAGTGAGTGAGTGTGCGCAAGTGAGTGAGTGTGCGCAAGTGAGTGAGTGTGCGCAAGTGAGTGAGTGTGCGCAAGTGAGTGAGTGTGCGCAAGTGAGTGAGTGTGCGCAAGTGAGTGAGTGTGCGCAAGTGAGTGAGTGTGCGCAAGTGAGTGTGCGCAAGTGAGTGTGCGCCAGTGAGTTTGCGCAAGTGAGTGTGCGAGCGAGCGAGCGTGAGTGATACAGTGGAGAACATGTAGAACTCCTCACAGGCAGTAACCCAAGCTCACGCTTAAACGGGAAACCGCAGTGCTGTGTGTCGACTAACAAGCTAGCGTCTATCATTCTCGCTTGTGACATGATGCTAACATAATACACAGAGTGTGAGCAACTCTAACTTGGACACTCTGACGGCTATAAAAGAGAGAGAGTTTGCCTAGCTTGGTGTCCATTAGTGTGTGTCATTTGGGGAACAGCATGCCACGGTTATCTCTCTCTCTCTCTCTCTCTCTCTCTCTCTCTCTCTCTGTGTGTGTGTGTGTGTGTGTGTGTGTGTGTGTGGGCAGGCCATGAAGGTCACGCTTTGCTTGCTTGAACTAATAGCATTAGTGGCCATGTAAGCAAGATCACTCCGGCCAAGCATCAAGTTGCTCTTGTAAAGAAATGGAGTCAGGGGCATGTTGTTCAGACAGGCTGACTCTCACACAGGGGACAAATCAGGCTTTTTGACACTGAAACAGATCCAAGACTACTCCGGGGTCAAAGGGGAGAGTGTATTGGTGGTTATTCCAAACACATAGACTCGGAATTTGGAATGAGAAGGGTAAGTTTCATGATGTGATACTCGCTGCTTTAGGGTGGTCAGAGTACAGGAATGTGCTTGGCATGCAGAAAGAGGAGTCACAAGCTGACTCACACACATTTGACCCCATGTGCCTGAGTTTACAAATAAGTGCATAGCTTTTTTTATTTTGACAGGCCACTTGCTTGACAGGGAAACTCATGACACGAGCGAGTAGCTTGTATCCTCCAGCCTCACTGTCCATATGTCACAGGGGAATTTTTATTGCACTTTCAGTTGGGAAATGATTACGTAGAGTAATGCCACTTATTTGCTTTCTCTTAAGAAGTTGCAGTGTATTTAAAGAAGCTCACCATAGTTGTGAGGTCAAATCTGGTAACCCGGTACTATGACTTACAGCTACTGGGATTTAAAGAGTATCTGGTTCCGATGCAGCCAAAATACTGTTTGTCTTTGGGGGGATTCATTCATTTTTTTTTTTTATTTACACTGGAAAATTCTCCTTTTCTCCATTCTCCATTGTAGTTGAATTACTTGAGTGACGTGACATAGAGCTAAGTATGGTGACCCATACTCAGAATTTGTTCTCTGCATTTAACCCATCCAAAGTGCACACACACAGCAGTGAACACACACACACCGTGAACACACACCTGGAGCAGTGGGCAGCCATTTATGCTGCGGTGCTTGGGGAGCAGTTGGGGGGTTCGGTGCCTTGCTCAAGGGCAACTCAGTCGTAGTATTGCCGGCCTGAGACTTGAACCCACAACCTTAGGGTTAGGAGTCAAACTCTCTAACCATTACATTTACATTTACAGCATTTGGCAGACGCTCTTATCCAGAGCGACGTACATAAGTGCTTAAATCTCTAACATTGACTACATTAATGCTGGCTCACTAGGTTACATACTTAAGATACCATGAGTTTAAAACATTTGTTCAAAGTTACAATGAAAAAGTGTCAAAGGTTTTTTTTTGTTTTTTTTTTAAATGCAAAAGATAGGGAAAGAAGTGCTAGTTGAAGTGTTTCCTGAATAAGTAGGTCTTCAACCGCCGCTTGAAAATATCCAGTGACTCAGCTGTCCAGACCTCTAGGGGAAGTTCATTCCACCACCTTGGTGCCAGTACAGAGAAGAGTCTTGTAGTATACTTGCCTCTTACCCTGAGAGATGGTGGAACCAGTCGAGCGGTGCTGGTAGATCGGAGGGTGCGAGGTGCAGTGCGAGGAGTGATGAGGACCTTGAGGTAAGATGGAGCTGGTCCATTTTTGGCTTTGTAGGCCAGCATCAGTGTTTTGAATCTGATGCGTGCAGCTACCGGAAGCCAGTGGAGGGATCGCAGCAGCGGGGTGGTATGTGAGAACTTTGGCAGGTTGAGAACAAGCCGTGCAGCTGCATTTTGGATCATTTGCAGAGGACGGATTGCGTTCATAGGTAGACCTGCCAGCAGTGCGTTGCAGGCCATTAGGCCATGACTTCCACAAAAATGGAAATTACTTCTTAAATGAGTGTAATCACTGGACCTATATATGATGATTTGATATTAAAGTAGCACCTACACAATAATAAAATAATTATTAAATAATAATAAAATCAATAATAAAAAAAATAATGTAAATCTGTATTTAAAAAGGAAGATATTCAGCCTTGGGTGGTCAATTAACCAGAAAGTTTGACCCAAAAATGTATTTTTTTTTTCTTGTTAATGAAGTTAAAGGAACCCATTAATGAAATTCAATTTTATTTGTACAGGCAAGTTGATTTTTAACAGTAAACGCAGATTTACAGAAACTCACATGTACGTTTAGATCTATAAAGAGCAAGACGGAGATAACAGTGGCAAGAAAAAACTCTAAAATGAATTGAAGATCTCGAATTCAAATGGAAACTCATCCTTATTACATACCACATAAAATCATAAAGTACTATCTGAATCACTTTGTGCAATCCAGTAGCTTTATCATAGTCGTAGGATGGTGTAGAAGGACACCAAACTGTGTATTGAGGATAAAAATGATACAGCTGCTACATGATACCAGCTACTTTTGTTAAATGCACACTGTCGAAGATCACACAAGAAAGTTAACAGGAGATTATTCTACAACACGAGGTGGTTTGTAATGACGTGTGTGAGACGAGTGCGTAATGACATCACATTTGCTTGGTAAATGGACTTCGGACATCAAACATAAGCTTCAGACATCAAAATTTAACATTTTCAGCATTTGGCAGATGCACTTATGCAGAGTGACGTACAAAAGTGGTTTGAAGTCTCCATCAATGAATACATCAACAGTGGTATTGGTTCACTAGGTTGCAGACTAAGAATATATACATATAAGAAGAAGAAGCCTTTATTATCACCACATATACATTACAGTTGTTATAGTTATGAGCTATGAGAATGGCAAACCATCATTATCAAAGCTATTGTATTTATAATTGTGTTGTAGCTTGACCAGCTTGGACTCTTTTATCAGATCTCACAAACAAGATTATAAACAATGTCAACTTGGACCTAATGTGTTACGTCAGTGGAAAGTTCTAGAATAAATAAAAAAGCTACATGCTCCAATAAATATCCAGGCTAATACTGTGCACAATGAAATAAATAATGTCAAATTTGTACAGATTATGACTTTTAGATTAATGGTGATACATTTTGCTGAGAGGGAAAGGATCGTGAACCCCTGGAGTTACTGATGTAACATCATAGAGATATTATTATAACTGTGTATTAGAAAAAACGTTTATTAACATGCCTAGTGGTACACACAGGAAAACAAACACTTCTTGTTCCAGCTTAAAAAAAATCTTAATTTTAATTTGTCCTGTTGATTTGTGTACGTGTTTGTAGGATAAAGTGGCAAACACATGGTGCAGCTTGAACGTCCTGATAAAGATCAAGACCCTGCTGTCCAGAGATACTCAGCTGCTCCTCAGGTAATCCTTCTTCCATCCGTTTACCAACCATCCACCCTTTCTCTGCCTTCAGTCCACCTTCTGGAGTCCTCATTACGATTGAGTGCGCTGAAGATTATCAGACCTTAATGATATCCATGAGCTTTTGGGAACAATGATATCTGCTCGGTAATCTGCAGCTGGTCTTGGTTGAGATTTCTGACTAAACAAAGGGATGTGTTTAGCTCTCCTGAGGTTAAAACTAGTCTATCTGAGAGATTTTCTAGGCAGATTCTCTGGTGCCGTTTGAGTGAATGGAGTCCAAGTCTTTGGTGTGATTAAATCTGTAAATCTATTTTAGGCACAAAGGCAGCATTTTCTTTACAACTGGTAATCCCTGGGATTACTTGGCCTTGGATTATTTGTGCTTTTGTTGCTGCGTGATATTAGCATTATGAGGTCCAGATTAAAAGTGGCCATATTTCGATAAAGTCCTGAGTGAGCTCATCCTGCACACGTTGGAGAGAAGCCTGAATGTCGCTCAGATACGTGTGAATCTCACCTACCTCTCACTCTGCGCTACCTCCATTTTGATATTTCATTCATCGAGACAAGCTAAAATTGAATGCATCTATTGCATAACTCTGGGCTTGGTGACCTTGAACATTTTATTAAAAATCTAACATCTCACTTAGTTACTGTAGCTCTGTATGCATTCATTCATCCATATTAACCTGTCCTGGGAATACCAGTTACGAGATTGGAATTACGCTCAATTGAAATCGGGGCTCCATGAGCACAGATATTCACAAACACAGTCTCACACACACACACACACACGTTTTAGCATGTTTTAGGAGGAAGCCAAAGAACTAAAGGGGGAACATAGAAAACTCCACACTGATAGTAACCCAAGCTTAAGATCATATCTAGAGCTGTGAGTCACCAACACTTTCTACTATACTACTGCTCAATGCTGTCCAAGCTCTGTACCTGTGTCAGAAAATCCAGTGCTAACATAGAATGTTTTTTTTTTCTTTTTAGTTTTGCTGTGACTCTCCTATTCCTTTTGCCCTCATCAATTAAACTGTTGACCAAACCCACCTTATGGCAATTTAAACTAGCTTTGGTAAGTATTGTTATTGTGTTCTTTCACTCCCTTGTTCTAATCTGTTGATTTTTTTTTTTTTTACAGATTTACGTAATCTAACCGTATATGATCTTCTACTATAGGTGAACTCCTCACTGGCCTTTTTCCTCTTCTCCTTTCAAGTCCATGAGAAATCTATCCTGCTGCCAGCCTTGTAAGTTTACACATGCTGCTATATTCAGTATGGCTTATATATGTATGTATTTATAATAAAATACTTGAATATATTAACTGACTGCATTCTGGATACAAACCCAACAAAGTATTTTATTAGGCAAGTCATTCAATAGATGAAAAACTGTCAAAAGATCAGCTACTCTAGATTTCTAACCACAAACCATCTCAGTTCTGTAGCAGATCATCTCTTGTGGTAGATCTAATCCCATGCATTTGTCTAAATGCTATTTATCTGAAGGCAGATTAGCAGACGACACTAGCTAAAGACATTCTTCATTTACCCTCTGTGGTCCGATTAGCAAACTGATGACGTGGTTTGTGATGTAGCTTGTACAAATAGATAGACAGGTTTAAAGTCTATGAAGCATCACTAGAAAACAAAAAATACCCAATTTGTATGGATGAGTCAGAAATCAGTGGTTAAACCGTAAAAGCTAACAGTAGTGATAGATTTGTATACCTGCCTATTAAACATAAATCATAACGTAAATACACCCAATGTGAGGAAGGTTTACGTTCTGCCTTTAACACCGTCTGGGAATCATTTGCCTCACCATGTGACCGTACATTTATAGAATGTATGATGTATTCGTTTACAGGTGTTTATTGATCTATTAACATAGATTATCCAGATTGTTGCTTTATGAACTGTTGAGTTATATCGCACAACTGTTCAAATCAATCAGTAATGCATGTCACCGGATTAGGAGGGACACGCTCGGGGCCGCAGTGCTCTGTGTGTGTGTGATCAGATCAGATCTAAGGGTGAACACATTGGTGTTACAGGAGCGCAGTAGCGGGTGCTGTAATTACATTTGACGTTGCATTTGACGTCAGATGAATGTGTTTTCCTGTCTAGTGCACTTCAGCTTACACAAGCACTGTGTGTGTGTGTTTACTACTCATTTGTATACGGTTGTGTGTGCCAATTAAATACACTGTATAATATTTCAGAGAATCTCATCCTGATGGGATGTGGCATGATGCAGAGTGGATAATTTCTCAATAATAGCACACACCAAATTTCCTTATAAGAGGAATGACAATTTGGTGTGTGCTATTATAAGGAAATTTCCTCTTATAAGGAAAAGTTAGTTCCTATTATCACTTGTGGTATAAAAGATTATAATATAATCTTTTATACCACAAGTGATGTGTGTGTGTGTGCTCTATCACTTGAGAATAAAAGATTATATAATATAAGATGTATATAATCTTTTAGACTACAAGTGATAGGTGTATATATGTATTTGTGTGTGTGTGTGTGTATATGTATATGTGTGTGTGTGTGTATATATATATATATATATATTTATATATATACATACACACACCGATCATTATCGTACATGCAAGGATTTATTTAATAACCTTTGATAAATTATCTACTCTGCGCAAATTTGTATAAATGGCCTTTTTAGCTTCAAGAGGAAAATAGGCAAAAAAAAAAAAAAATAAAGTATGTGTGACTACACTACCTTTGCAGATGTGAGGTTCTAACACAAAATAACCTTTTACCTACAAAATTAGAAATAAAATTAACTTAAATTGTTAGAGTATTGACTGAGGCTTGATTCAGATATTTATATTTTCCATTATAACAGAAATATTTCAAAATAATTCTTTATTAATTATAAATACACTGGTGAATTCATTTAAGTAATTGTTGAGCCTTATGACAGGGAACATTGTACAGCATCATGGATCAACACCAGGACATCAGTAATCCGCTCAGGCTTTTAACTCCTTTCCTCTCCTTAAACATACGGTTTGCAAAAATAGTTACTGAGCAGCTAAGACCTGCCAAAATGTTCAGTGTGTTTCATAAATGTACATTTTTTTATTTGTAGACCAGTGTGCCTTTTGATGAATGAACTTCCACTGATGGCCACTTGGTTCCTGGTGGCTTCCACCTTTAGGTAAGAAGCTTGGTTAAAGTTAAATAGATGATGTTGAATGTGCACAAAACAAGTTGGTTCCTGTTATCACCTGTGCAATATAAGCTATAAAGAGTCCTGCAGCTTGTCATGTTACAGAGAAGCTATAACACCCAACATTCTTACTTAGAGCTCTGGCAGATATTTATATGGATCATGACACTTCTGACTGTTGAAAAAAGTTGGGCACTGGAGACTCCTTCCAGAAAATAAACACACATCGCCTCAAAAAAAGTTTATTGTTAGGCTTAGATTGCATGTAGTATCTATAGAAACAGTATCCAAGAGCACTAATATTACCTGTGACTTGTCTAAGGTCAGAACTTCTGTAATAGGAATTTAATTAATGCCTTCTGACCAATCAGATTTAAGAATAGTATATACAGTAAGATGTTTTATTACAATACTAAATAAAGGTACAGTTGTACTGGTGTGTAGTCATTGGATTCACACAATAATGGTATAACGAGAGGCACTTTAAATGAAACCCGGGCCCATAATAAATAAAACTGTTCAGACTGTATGCTTTTTGCTCAGTAACTGTCGTGCACATGGTTTAGTGTACACACATCACAACATAATCCACATACCATTTAACTAAGAGCCTTTCGTATTAACGCTACTCGGCATGCCGTGGATTCAAACTGGCAGTTTCCTTAAACGTATTGTTTTTGTGTTGTTGAATACATATTTCTTTTTGTTATCCACTTTTCTTTCTATGAAGGAGTTTTTGTTGGCCGGTTAGAGCGAACGTTCGTAGTTAATATACATTGAAACAACAGTCTGTTTCCAAGTTTAATGTCTCAGACACACAAGTATGTTGTACAATGAAAGCTTGGATTGTTTCAGTGGCATGAACCCGTCACTGAGTCACATTGCCGTAGAAAATGACTTTTGTTGGAGATTTTGCTTCATTTAGTCAAAAAGGGTCTAATGCAGTGGCTAAATAACTCAGCGTCCTCAAGGTTTTGCCAGGTTTTCTACTAATGCAGTTTATCTCTTTAGAATAATAATAAGATCTTAATCTTTTTGCTGCTTTAATTGTCCTGTAGCATGCTGCCTCTTCTGCTGAAGGATGGTCTGCTCCTGCCTTACGTGGTGACTTCACTGGCCTTCATCTACTTCAGTGTGTATCTTCTCTCCGCTCTAGAAAGGACCTCATTGGAAGAGCTCAGACTGGGCCCGTGTCACAAGCTCACCCAGTACTGTCTGTCCAAACACACCCTCAGCCTGATAATCAAGTGCACAGTAAGCAACAAACCCTAAGCAGAAACACAGAACTCAACCACCACACAGCTAGCTGTCCACTATCACATAACCGCTACCAACCAAGGAGGGTGAAGGCTAGCACAAGGTTCCGCCAAGACAAATGAAGCACCAAATACTCTTCCACATTCATAAGCTTGCAGACACATAACAACGGTTAATGTTGGTCAACGTGCTTTGTGTTAATGGTAGGGTCTCCAATGTTTGTGAAATGCTTCAGAAAACTGAGTCGGGACGACAAACTAAACAAAAATCAAAACAAACGTGTAGCCAATGAGCAGAAAGGGGCGGGGCTTGTCAATATGTGCGGAGAGAGTGTTCAGTGCGCATGTGTGACATTAGCAGAAAGCGGTTTTAACATTGACATGGAGGATAAAAACAAAGAAAGAAAGCGAAGAAAGTCTTACGATAAGGCAAGAAGTAGGACGTGTTAATATAGGATCAGCTTTCCAGGGCTGGAGAGAACTGAAGGAGCGGGAAGTTGGCGCATGTTCACAGATTCGAGTATCCTGAGTCAATAACTCCTGAACTAAACCATTTGGGTTAGGGGCGTGTTTGTTTTGGTGATTTTATATGTCAACATTGGCTTTCAAACATCGGATACCCTACCTTTAAGGTATTTTAGCAAGATAGACAAGTGACCCCATAATGACCTTTTAAGTGATTGTATCATTAGCACAGGCCTTAGTGAGCCCTCTCTACAGCCATGCTCTATAGACAATATTTAATGTACATCTCATAGGTCTGGTGATATTTTTGTTTTGGTTATATAAATGTGCTGTTCATCCTGGGTTTATGTTTTCTTTGTTCACAGTTTGGAGTGTCGTTATGCGTCATGGCTGGTCTGAGCTTTATGAGTGTGGCAGTGGATCCTCCAACCAAACTGCCAGATTTGTTCCCAGTTCTAGTTTCTGTGTTCTCCTTCCTTCAGTTTCTGACCTTGCTGATGTATTTCAATCTAGTCCAACTGACTGAGCTGACCAACAAAAAGCCCCAGAAGAAGACAAACTGAAACAGTAAGTCTATCTGAAATGGGGAGAATTAAGGAGAATGATGACAAAGGAAAAGGAGAATTCCTTGCATTAGGACGGATTGGACTTAATTTAGGAAATTGAATTTCCTGTTAATAAACTTGAGAAAATCCCTTCTGTTTAAAACAGTGACTTGGTATCAATGAATGGAAGGTTTTGCCAAATTACAAAAGAACGGTTATTAAAAACACACACATTGCATCAGCGATGAATTTTTTTTTTAACTTTAAACTTTAATTTTTTAAAACACACAAGGACCATTTGTTACCTTCATACGTGCTAAATATTTTTCTACATATCAATAAACGCTTTTATACAAAATTTCTGTTGGAGATCTTAATTTGAGTCAGCAAAAGGAAAGGAAACCTGCTTAAAACGAAGAAAATTATAACCAGATCAAGCATGTGAAGTGAACCTCAAAAAAAAAATACTGTGCATGTAAAAAAAATGAAAAGATATAAACTGAATAAAATGCATTGCCTGCATGCCCTATAAAACAAAAATGATGGGAAGGGAAATATCAGAACACAATGTCATAAAGCTGAAATACCAGAGGAACAAAGGTGCACACAATCTTGTGCCACCTCCTTCTTTCAAAGGAGTTAATGACTAGTATTAAAAAAATCCATTACAACTGTAAATGTTATCAGGTCACAAAGGGGCTATAGTGTTACAGCTTGCACAAGCCCCATAGTCTCTCTCTCTCGCTCACACACACACACACACAAACAGGACTAGGATCATTGAATGCTTTTGATTTAATACAAGCAGAAATACATTGAGAAATCAAATAGAGATAGAGAAACAGATAGAGCTAAATGAGAAAATAACAGGATGGCTAATTCAGTGATGAACCAGGAAAGAAGCAACAAAAACTTTAAGGAGCCTGAATGATTGTAAGAGTTCTAGTTTAAAAAAAAAAAAAAAAAACACTTGGAGGCATTCTGCTGTAGGATAATAATCATGATGGGGTGAAGTGAGCAAATTGACATATTAGTGACTATTTTCCAGTAACAGTGTGCCAATTCCACTTATTCCCAATAATTAAATTAAACAATGTCTCTTTTATCCATTTATAGCTCAGTTTAATGTTGTGGATCATGTTCCTGTTCATTCTGATTATAATCTGCATCTGTTTTTCCCCTCACCAGCCGAATGTACTTTTTTGTTTTTCTCTGTAAAAACGAATGAGAGAAAAAATGCACTTTATGTTAAATGGGAAAGAAAAAACCATATGCCTGTGGTAGAGTACTGGAGGTTCCTTCCATAGATTTAAAATAACTATCCTTACAAAAAAAGACTGTTATTTATCAAAGAAAGACAAACACTTAAAAACAAATTGTTTATTAATCTTATATTATGTGGAGAATTCACCATACAACTCTGTGAAATGAGTACATTAATATAAACATGTGTCTTGCCTTACAGCCAGAACTGTTGTAAAATAATAAACTACTGTAAAATAATCAACAACTTCTTACCAATCAGAAATAAAAAATGTAACAATGCGTGAATGTAATGATGTAAGTGCACTGACAAGCATGGAAATCCAGCGGTCTTCTTTTTTCCTGTGAATGTTCGCTGAGGCTGAAGAGACTCCGAAGCTCTGTGTTGTGGCCAGACACAAGTCATGTAAAATCACTGCTAAAAATCCGCGCCCCAAGCCTTTTTTTTTTTTTTTTTTTTTTTTTTACTAACAAACAAAAGGTGACCATGTATAAGGGAAAACACAAGTACGGTTAATGGGCCACCTTGTGCTTTTGTCCTTCACGCTGCCTCTGGGGGTGATAAAGTGAGAGTTATATGATCCACCTTGAGCAGAAATAGGATGGTTTGTGTGGCCAGCAGCTGTTGTTCAGGTCAGCTTTCTGAGCCACTGCCAAATAAAGAGACAAGATCAACATAAAAACTGCATCTCGCTGCACTATAGTTTGTCTGTATGTGAAGTGACAAATCAACAAGTTTTAACAAGTTCACACTGTTATGCCTATTGTTCATTTTATCTCCTTAAAATGGCTTGCACAGATCTGCAAAATCAGAAAGAATAGAAAAAGTATAGATATTCTGTTGACGGTTACAGAGACTCATTAGGCAGGTTTTCAGTGTATAACACTTATTAATGAATTATTTCCTCTCAGTGTAAATATCATCTCAGTCTCTCATATTGGAGTTCTCTCTGACTGATGTGTGGTAGCCAATCAGCGACAGTGATGTTCGGTAAGGAGCCTTTCCGTTCTGAGTTGATATTGATCTAGTTCTGAATTTTTCAGTTGCAATTTCACATTTGCAGATGTTTTAGGATTTGCGCTATGGACCTAATGTAAACATTTTGGCATTAGGTTCAAAGTAAAGTATTTTTTTTTCCTTGACACCTCCTCTCTAATGCAGAAAGATCACATTCGGTGTTTTCTTTTCAATATGGAGTTCAAAACGGCTTTTAAAATGATCTACTGAACACAAAACTATTAATACTATTTTTTTATTTATTTGATTTTTTTTTACAAGATAAGGTGTCAGAAGCTCTAATGGGACTGCACAGGCCAGAGGTAAAAAAACATATTTTTGCAGCAGCACAATGCAATGTAGACTGTAGAATCAACATTTTGTCAGTAAGCATTTAAAAATACGAACAAGAGTCCTTGTGGAAAGCGGGTTGTGTATAAATGAGAAAGTGTATGGTGTGCAGTCTGCTTTTATCATCTACACGTTTGATTGACTGACAGCAGCCCAGATGTGTCTCTGCCTCCAGGCTGACAGGCAGTTCGGTGCACATCAAACACCCTGACAATCCCATCTCAGAAGACATGCAGAGCTATTCCATTTACAAGTTTATATTAACGAGAAAATAAAAGACTTGCCTTAAGATATTCTTGAGAAACTCGTAGGAACTGCCAGTCTGTGTTGTACCTGTGAAATGGATTACAAACTTCACATACAGCATCTTTGATAAAAACATATGAACAAGATTAAAAAAAAAACCCTGTATGATGGGTATGATAGCAGAACAGTAGAAAAAAGACCTCTCATAGCACTAACATTAGCTGTGAAATGTGTTAGAAACATCTAGAATCTATGTTCAGACAACACAACTAAAATGCCCCATAGAAAGCCACTCAATGATACTAAAGTATTAAATCCAACAGATAAATGTGGTCATAAACGCTTATGAAGCATCATCGCTTTAGAATACTGAAAAACAGCTCGTCACCTGTCCACCCAAAGGCCTTCTAATATACAGCGTGGCTTTAATTGGGTCTGTGTTTTCTGAAGAAAAAGCATAAAATTCACTGCAAGCAGCCTCCATTTGTCCATCAACAGCCTCTGATTGATGTGATGAGAGTAGACGCTCTGACCCTTTTCCAGCCAACTGCTGAAAACCTATTTGTTTTATTACATTTTTAAGGAATCTTTCTTTAATACAGTCTATTAAGGCTGTCTTACAAATCTCCCCTGACTCGACCCCATCTACGGCCTGATCAATTTTTATACTGCTGATCCGTCCTCTTCCTCCTCATTTTTCCTCCACAAAATTCACATTATATAGGATTTTCTTATGGAACACTTGCCATAAAAATACGTTACTACCCCTCGTGAGGTGAGCAGGCGGCTGCTTCCCGATGACAGAGGGTTTCGGTAAAGATAAAACTTGTTTCGACGGTAAGCAGAACTGTTTAAATGTTATTTATTTTCATGCTCCAAAGAAAATATATTGTGAAGCGCAACATTGATTTAGCACATAACGTGTCTGGAAGGGCGTGCTTTGGGTGGAGGCAAAGGCCGATTTATGAATCCTTTGCTCAACTCATTTAATTGAATTTTCCAAATCTCTCGCAACACACAAATAATCAATACCTGTGCTGTTGAGTAGCAAAGTTGCTTCAGAAGTATTGTGCTCTCTTTTTTCCATTTTGTGCTCATCGGCACATGATTTCAGATCAACTGTTCAAAGGAAGTAACACTGCACCAAAAAGATGCCAAACTTTCCCAAGTTTGAGTGATGTACAGTCATCATGGATGTTTACAGAGGCCACCGGGAAGATTTAAGGGATGATACACCCACTGTTGAGGGCATGGATTCAAAAGTGTGTCCGTGGAAGTTAAAATATCCATGTGAATTTTCTCAGCTGTCTTGGCACCATCGCAGTGCCTGGCACTCTGTTTGGCCATTACTCAGCCTGGTCTCATGTCCATCATGGCAGTTTAGATGACTATGTGCACATGGGTGGAGATTAGCATAAGCTTTATCACAAGAACTGTTTACGATAATTACAGCAAGGAGTAAGTCATCTTCAATACCTACTCCATTGCCTGAAATAAATCACCATCACATTCTCCCTCAGTCTACAGCTTTCCTCCGAGTTCTCCAGTTTCCTCTCACTTACTAAAACATCCCATAGATCTCTCGACTGCTCTAATATCCCCCTAGGTGTGAATGGGTGTGTGAATGTGTTGAATGAGTGTGTGAATGTGCACATGTCCCAAAATTCACTCTGAATGTCAAACTTTTAGTCATAGACTAATTTAACTGTAAGATCATTTACACTGATGCCCTCAGTCTCTGGCCCTCTGATGCCAGATTTATTTCATCAGCATGATGCAACCATTCGAATATTAGGCTCATGTATACAATAATATATACCATTATTTTTGTTTATTTGTTAATACTGTAGAGCTGTTAAGTCTTGAACGTTCCACCAAAAGAACCCATTAGGACCAAGTTGCCATAATTTATAGACCATTAGTTTTTGAATTATTGAGGTTTAGATTAAACCTATTTAATGTGAGTGACCAGTTAAACCAGCTAATAATAAGAGCGTGATAATAAATGTACCTTTGACTAATTTAACAAAATAAAATAAAAAAATCACAGGCCCAATTACTGCTTCAGTGACATCTGCCCACTTTAATATTAACTCGAAGCTAATCTGACTGACCCACTTTACAAAGTTTACAAATGAAGTTGGCCACTAGCTGCATTTCTGATGAGTTTGTCCTGGAAAACATTGTCATTTTGAGGCAATCTAATTTTCTCGCATGACATGGCTTATAAACTTGTGCAGTAGTTGAGGGATTGAAAAGAGCACCATGACTGACCATGACTAATGTGCTTAAATGCCTACTGGTCATTTTCCATTCTGTTTTTTTACTAATTCATTTCAACTACTGCTCTCAGTTTAACATACTGTATATCCTTAATGAATGCATTCTGTATATAAAAAAAAATAACGACCACCTGCAAGTTAAATAGATATTGATTAATTGATAGATAGATAGATAGATAGATAGATAGATAGATAGATAGATAGATAGATAGATAGATATTGTTCTTGTGGATGTTGGTTCACTTAGAAGAAGCCGCCTTTATTTTGTCACATATACATTACAGCACAGTGAAATTTTTTCTTCACGTATCCCAACTTTGGAGTTTGGGGTCAGAGTGCAGGGTCAGTCATGATACAGCACCACTGGAGCAGTGAGAGTTAAGGGCCTTGCTCAAGGGCCCAGAAGTGGCAGCTTGGCAGTGCTGCGGCTAGAACCTTGATCCTCCGATCAACATCCCAGGGCCTTAACTACTTGAGCCAGCATTTAATATAGACACCTAACAAAATAAACACCATTCTGAACCCCCAAGGAGCTGAAAATGTGTTAGATTAAATCAGTAAGTATATTTAATTATTATTTTTAATCATTGTCTCTGGGGGAAATGTACAATACACAAAATGTCACAAAACAAACAAATATGACAGCATGAGCAGGCTATAACTACAATTTCTTCAATGAGTCTTAAACGCACACCAATGTAAAATATTTAACCCCTTGATTGCCATGTAGCAAAGCGATAGGATTATCTGCCCTGATGTCGTTCAACGCTACATCTATATTTGAGCCGTAAACCTTTACTGAAGGTACGTTTCACAACAACAAACTCTCAGTTCTCCAGGCTGAGCTAACAATCTGTAACGGTTCTATTTTGTTGTTGTTGTAAGTGGGGCTTAGTGCACTGATACATGTCATGCTCCATCATGTGATCAAATATGTGACATTCCTCCATGCTCCGAGGTCCTCCAGTGTGACTAATTTAAGCGAGTTTGTCCAACCTTATCTTAAAATTGTTTTGAACACCACTACAATTCTCCCATTGACTCACTACAAGTCACCATTATGTGACTGAATCACAAGTGCAGCTTTGCTGAAGGCTTTATATGTGCTTGAAATAATCAAATTAATTCTGTCACGAAGAGAAGTGTGTGGTTGTTTGTGTTATAAAAACTAAATGTTTTTTTTCTCAAGAAAAGGGAGCCTCTTATTCTGGCTGCGACTGCAGTGAACGTTTTTGGCCCGTCAGCATCGAGTTAAATGCCAAACTGTTCTCAAAACTCAAAATGTGAATAAGGCTAGGAGCTTTCGAGCTTGAAATCGACCACGAGCCATAAATTAGTGGAACTCCAAATGTTTTCTTTCCCTGACTCATTCATGCAGAGCACAAAGGTCTCAATCATCATACTGTAGTCATTTGTAATTAATACAGAAAACTACACAGCCAAGCAGAATGAAATTTGAGATCATTTGATGTTGCTGTATTTTTATTAGTTTAATATTTGATGAACTGAGGTTCAGGCCACTTACCCTGTAGCCACTTCTCATGCCTTCTTGTTGTATTAAGCTCACAGTTTGCTTTAGAAGCTGTAAGAAAATTTGAGTGATTAGACAATGCAGGACTCTGACGAAAGCTCAAGACAAGTCTGTTTAAGCCATTTCTGTGTCTACCCAGAAAATAGTACAGATGTGTACGGACTAAGAAACAGATAGTAATAGAGTTTTTCCTAATAAATTACACAATGAGGACTCACACAGCTCTTTGTGTCTCTTCAATTCATTGCGCAAGTCAGCAGGGCCCATCAGTAAGAAACTCCTCAGCTCACTGTCGCCCTCTACAGGCTTTAATATGCAAAGACAGATTACATTCGGTATACAAATAAGTTCACTTTTGCTCTGGAGGTATAGATGGGTGTCTGAATGTAACCTACGCACCAATAAGGACTCGAGATTTTGCCTGGTCTTCATTAAGTCCTTGAAAGATCCTTCCAGTTTAGACCTGAGAAAATCCATTCTGAAAAAAAGATTGAACATTTTTTTAATTCACAAGATTTGCAAATCTTCCTCATCATCACAGACCTCCTGTTAACATCAGCCAACATAAAAAAAAGCCACCTGAAGTTTTCAATATAATCCTATGATGTCTTTTCCAGTGCTCCAAATCCAGTCGTGGTCACAATTTGGCACTAGAATAGCTCTTTCCAAATGAACACATTCCTAAATTAATGATAAGCTCATTCTCGTTATTGATGTTTTTATATATATTTAACTAGCTTCCTCTTAAATGACTTCACTATAAAATTCAAAACTAATGCTTGTCTTGATGGATTAAGAAGGGGCTCTGTGTTAGTATGCGTTGAAGGGGAAATAGGTCTTTCTTAAACACTCCTTAACCAACTATTTTTAGTGCTGTGTAAATCAGAGAAAGGATTTTGTCTGGTGATGAAGCTCCCTCCATGTCCTGTCATTAAATTCTGATCAGTCATAATGACCATCAAGCCGAGCAGGACGAAGGAAATATCCTTTAATAATGAGAGATGTCCTTTCGTTTTAATGGTCCGATAATGCCACTAGTAGAAAGACATAAAAATTAAACCAGGCTGGAGCGCATAGTTTAAATAGATAAACGCTAATTCAACAAAAAACACTGAATCTATAAGTGACATATTTACAGGCAGGAGGCAAACAAAAAACAAACTGCTTTGGGGCCATCTCGCTGGCTCACTTGTCCCCGTAAGTGTAGATGTCTCTCTACAATTCATATCAAAGTTTTTCTCACCCATCTGCTTTGTTATATGAATTAAAAATTCATCTGATTAGGTGTGGTCTTTTCCTGGATGACCCCATCCTCATCTATAGTGCACAAGGACACACTGAATGAATTGAGGAGTCTAAAGATATTGTAAAATCATATGCTATGCTCGTCAGAGTCATTACAACGCGACCCGATTGATCTATGGGAGAATTTGGAGACTTTATTAGACAGCTCTCCTTACCACCATCATCAAAACACTGTCTGAGGGAATATGTTTGAGAAGAATGGAGTTCATTCTTACTTTATAATTTCAATTTCTACAACCTGTACAATTTGCGTTAACGTGACCTGGTGGTGGACTACTTAACTATAAGGTGATTTATTTTGCTTTTGATTTGGCACATGTACGTAACTAATGAGATGATATCTGTACATTACGGCATTGCACAAAAACCATCACATGTGCTATATTTCATATAATGAGGTACTGTAATAAAAGCTTGCTATATGGAGATCTATTGATAATTGTTAACAGTTGAATTTGGATCATACAAACCTTTTTTTCTGTTGAAATTACAGAGTTTTTCACACATCTTTTATCAGTTCCATCACAGGCAACCTTGCAAAAATAAAAAATAAAGTACAGTATCTTCACTAACCTCTCTCTGTCCGTTTCTGTCTGTGGCCCTTGTGCTTCCAGGGCGTTGACAGTGGTCCCACTGGTTTTGTAATTACCTGCTGATTAAGCACTAAATGTCAGTAATTCATCACATTACAGTGGACAGAGATATTAGTGACAGTTAAAAAAGTCTAATAGAAGGATTCCACAGCGCTTACAATGCTAACTAAACATGTCTTATAACAAAGCAGAGTTGAATGCGTAATACTGATTCTGACGGTGTTGATTCAATTCATTTTCTGTAACAGAAACTAAATCATTTAAGCTGAAAGAAAATCATTTAAGCTGTTTATATAAATGCACACATTTTAATACATTGGAATTTCTATAGGAACTTAAATAGGCGTGCATACAAAACAGATTATAAACGTTTTTATAGGGGAAATGTTTATTTCATATTAATGGAAGACATCTCCAGGGTTAGTGCTTCGTACCAGTCAAAGTACAGACAAATCTGTAAGTTTTCTTATCTTACTAATTTTAAGAGTAAGGAAAAATGTTGGCAAATAGCTGAGCTGTAAGAGGAATAAAATACTAGAAAAGTTTTAAAATTCCGTTTGATACAAGTATCTCCACTTATTATCAGGCCACATGACACCAATCCATCAGTGGTTATTTTTCTATAACCAAGAACGCACGCACACACGCACTTACTGAGGGATGTTCATAATTCAGTTCTGATTTAATGACGCTTCTGTACATTATGTCAGTTGTAATTATAGATAACAAATGTGGACTCTTTTACCTTGGGTTTTAGCTGTTGGGGTTATGAGCATTGTTCCAGTACAAGGAGAATAGTTCCTGTCTTTGGTGTGCCTCTTGACTGGAGTCTAGAGTAAACAACGTTGAACAATTAAGTCATACAATTGCAATTTCATCAGATAAACCTACCATGTAGAATTATTGGCTGCATGTGCAATTTGTACATGCAGGTTTATATCAGTTAATCTATCCAGTATTGTCCTGTTGACCTGTCTAATTATTGCCCCTTGTAATTATACTGCATATTCTGCACTTGCCTCACACTGTTGGTGTCTTGTGTACTGTATTGGCAATTGTATTCACACTACCTTGTATCAGACAAGGGTCCTGAAAAAAACATTCAATTCACTTGTATACGAGCTAAACATAGAAATAACAAACAAAGAAGCTCAATATCGAGCTACAGTCTCCAACTATACACTAACAAAGCTTTGATGAACAGGATGGGTGTGTATAAATAAAATACTTAAGAAAAATAATACTGCTCTTTTAGGTGCACCTGAGACCCAGCACCAACACACAGTACTGTGTCACAACCATGCAAAAAATGACCACCACCCAAATTGACCACCACCCAAAAATGATCTCCACCAAATCTGGATTGAGGCAGTGCTGTTTTACTGAAAATCTGAGTACGGGCTGACAAAGTTTATAGCAACATATATATATATATATATATACACATACATATATGTATATATATACACACACACACACACGCACACATATATATATCTATATATAGATATATATATATATCTAGAGATATATATATATATATATATCTCTTTGCACTTCTGGTAGATGCCAAACTGCATTTTGTTGCTGTGTACCTGTACTATGCAATGACAAAGTTGTATCTATCTATCTATCTATCTATCTATCTATCAATATATTACAGTCAGTAATATAACTTTAAATGGACCTACAATACATAAGGCCCTCGCAACCAGGCTTTGTAAGAGTTTCTTTCCACAAGCCATCAGACTCAACAACTGAACTGAACTGTACTGAGCACAACACACACACACAGACACACACATCAACTGTATGGTCTGCACAGACCTACACCAAATACACACGCTTCCAATGTACATCCATCAAACTGTTTACATGCTGTTTTGCACACTGTTTTTGCTCTTTGCACATTCTGTCTCACATTTCAGTTGATTGCTGTTTTGCACAATCTTTTACAACACGTCATGTAACTGCTGCTATAACAGTGTTTATTCCAGTATTTCTGCACACACAATATTGGTTGAACATACAGTATTTACACTAGTCTGTGCTGTTTTTTTTGTAATGTCTTTTGTGTAATGTCTTGTATTTTTTGTTTGCACTGTCTTTTGTCTTGCAATGTCTTTTGTCCTGTGATGTCTTTCTGTCTTTTGTCCTGCACTGTTTGCACCAGGTTGCACAGTTGCACTTTATGTATCTAGGACTAACTTACTAAGTCCTTATAGCTCTGTCTTTGTCTTATGTAACACCCTGATCCTGGAGAAACTTTGTCTCATTTCACTGTGTACTACAACAGCTATATATGGTTGAAATGACAATAAAAGCTTCTTGACTTGCCAGTACATTAGCTTCACATATGTTAAGGCAACTGAGTGTATACAGCACCAGGTGATACCACATTAAAAAAAAATCAGGTTTAAAATGATAAACCAGACAAACTGGGAGCTCACATTTTCCTCGGTTTCTCTCTGAAGGCTTCTCTTGACACTGTGAAAGAAGGAAAATATGGTGATACATTCTGGGATTCTCACCAAACTCTACACCAAACACAGACCTCAAAATACACAAAAATAAAACACACAACGAGCTAACATTAACATTAACATTTTCTTTCGAGAAAATACTAACATAAGAAAGTCAACAAATCTGACTTACGGCATTGTTTTTATGACTTTTTGTTAACCGTTTCAACTTCGATAATGTTTGTATTTTGGCGCGGCGCGGCGGTGATATATGACCCCGGGAAACGACTAATAACGACTAATAAATAAATAAAAATATACATTATATATTATACTTAATATACAGTATCTTCGTTAAACGTCGTTAAACAAAAAACCGTTATACTTTTATATTTAATATAAGCACAGAATGTTTGTTTTTAATAATTGAGAAACTTTTTGTGGAGTTGTTTTCCCCGGATAAAGTTTAACTGCGCACCAACAACAGATAGTGAAGACTCCGGTTGCCATATTCATGAAATTTAAACTAAACATGTATATTTTTATTGAAACAAGGTTGAATTCTGCAAACAAATTTATTTGAGTATGTGATGTGCATCCACTATATTCATAAACATTTCTGTTGTAATATATGTTGCAAGAAAGATCGAGAACAAAGTGATGGAAATGGAAAAGACAGCTTTTAGAACTTTTGGGTATTTTATTGGAAGTGAGTTGGATGTTTTATTGAGAACTGGCAACCCTAATAAAAACGGTTTTTAATAGTTAATTTAGTGAAGTACTATGAAACCTGGAACATACATACAAGTCAGACATTGTACATATGTTCAGATTGATATCATGTAAATTCATATCATGTAGAGTTAATGTAATGCAATAAAAGTGAGCCTAGGGATGAGTTTTTTCTAACCTAGATTCACACAGACAATCAGTGACATGATGTGATTACACATATATATTATCTCCATATGGACAGATCTTCTTCTGCCCATGTCACTGTCACATCCATTATACATGATCAGCAGTGATGCAGAATGTGCACGTGAAATACAATGGTGAATGAATACAAATTTCCGGGCAGGAAAAATGACTACTGACCCTTCACACAACCTCTTTCAGCTACTCCCTTCTGGCAGGCGATACATTTGTTTATCATTTACAGCATTTGGCCGATGCTCTTATCCAGACATTACATTATCTCATTTTTATACAACTGAACAATTGAGCGTTAAGGACTTCGCTCAGGGCCCCAACAGTGGCAGCTTGGTGGACCTGGGATTGAACTCACAACTTTCCGAGTGGTAGCCCAACACCTTAACCACTAGGCTGCCACATCCAGCTGGGCTCACCAGTTTACCAAAACTGCCAGACACAAGAACAGTTTCGTTCCCCAGACAATCACCCTGATTAACAACTCACCATAATTATATTTCCTGCTTCATATCTATAAGTACTGCACTATCAGAACCGTCAGTCATTACATCATCCGTATATGTTACACACACTATTGCTGCTGCATATTGTACGAAAAGCATAATATTGCACAATACTGTTATTTGCACTACCATGCACTTCTCACACTTTATGTACGTAACTGATCTGTCATATATTCTATATATTCATATATTCTGTATTCTATTTAATACTCATACTGTTGATATTGTCTCACAAAATCTGTATTGTCTTGTATAGTCTGTTTTGTTTTGTATAGTCTGTTTTGTCTTGTCTTGTATAGTCCAAGCTAAATGTATAGTACAGTATAGCGTTATTTATGTCTGTACTTTTGAGAGTCACAAACAGCTGGAACCAAATTCATTGTGTGTATCAACATACTTGGCTAATAAACCTGATTCTGATTCTGATTAGATGTATTGTTTACTCTGTCATCCTTTAAACCCAAAATGCTTCTAGAGGAGAAAAACAGATGTAACGGATGACAGAAGATGACAGTTTTGAAGGAAATATCTTTTTTCCGATATTCTTACATCAATAAGAGTGTAGTCATGAATGAATGGGGTAAATGCTTACGCATGGTACTATACTGACCTGCAATGATCTAGCATTCACAAATTAAGGCTTTTAATAAAGAAGGAGCAGTTCATTTACTGTGTTTGTTATTATATCTGTAAGCATCCTTCTTATGGCTAATTCTTGTCTTCTTACTGTCTTATTATATAAGCAAACATTTTTATACAATACTCAAAAGGTACTAACAGAATACACGGCTGCACACAAGCAGGGAACAAGTAAAGGGCCTGATATTTATTGTCCATCACCTTTTGATTAAGGCACTAATACATCAGTGTTATGACCAAACAGGCACAGTGCTTTTGGGGCATTCTATTAAACCAGACAGATCCTAGGTAGACAGGAAATGTTGGTTTCTCTAAAATATACAGTACAGTAGAGTGAAAAAGTTTGCATATTTTTAAAATAAATGAACACATTCATTATTATTATTATTATTAGTAGTAGTAGTAGTAGTAGTAGTAGTAGTAGTAGTAGTAGTAGTAGTAGTATTTTCCATTTTAATAAGCAAGATGTTTGTTAGTGTGTTAGATTTCACAAGTGTTTCTTCATTATTGCAAGTGATGTAATGGCTAATTATTTTATGTTGACAACCACAGTTCAGAAATTTGCATATCAATGAATATGGACCTAAATATTCCTTAATAATTTATAAGTAATAATTTGTATGGCTGTTCATTACTGTTTAACTGCATAGCACTTAATATCTCTTCTCGGTTTCAGGTTCAGCTTGAAGTTAGTTATATTTCAATGAAATACATGGTTTAAAAATAAATTATTATATAAATCATATATATATATATATAAATGAAATATAAATAATATTTTGTCATTGAAAAACAATGTGGTGCACAGCATTGCACCTTAACGTATACGCTCGAGTCAGTAAACATTTCTGAAAGCTTGAAAGACTATCTTCAGACCACACTTTAAATTCTGCAGCTAATTTTTTTCATATATAAAAATGACTTCAACAATAGTATTAAAACCTCATAGCTCACAGTTGCACTGTAGTTAAACATTATCTCAATTTAATATCCTATAAGCTATACTACGATAAGTCTTAGAGGCAAACACATTTCCTGTCAATATGTGTTGAGCTTTCGTATCGATCCCCTTCTTTTTGTTTGCACTCTTTTTGACTTTAACCTTAGCTAGTTTGCTTTACTGCAGAAAAATAATGGCCAAACCTGTCAAAGAGAAAGGACCTGGGAAAAGCTAGATGCACTCGAATGAAGAACGAGGGTTTTGAGATTACTACAGAGAGTTCTAGTACCTTGCTTCCAGCCAGCCATATTGCCTCAGCCTAAGGCTTCATAATTGGGAGACAGGATTGGAGAGTTAGCACGGCCTGGGTGCTGTGTTTTTATGGTGTGTGTGTGTTTGTGTGCAGGCCTGTAAATTAAAGGCGTTCTGCCCTGTTGACAGGGCAGTGTATTAGCTCGCCAGAGTGACCCATCTCTTCGAGACATTACATCAGGGCCTTTTCAAGTGGACACACGCCCCAGGCACTTTTCTTCATTTTGATTCGGGGTGGACAAACCACCCAAGTGTTATGGTTTGATACTTTACACATTTCACAGCTCAACATAAATACTGAAAGGAAATTGCTTTTGTTAAAGAAGTGTCATTCACCAGCACATGTTTTTAGCCCTCTCTAAAAGATGTGTTAAAGCATGCTGAACATTAAAAACGCTGTATTGTACCTCAGGACTATTTATTTCCAAAAATGACTCTCAGATGGGTCAGAATGAGGCTGTTATTCCTGAGTTTTTGATTACTTCTTTGTGATTTACAGTTTATTTGCTGTACCATTTCTGCTGGACTTTTTAACAACAGCCATTAAAAGAAAAATACTCTATAATTTAGACAGTCATTTATGAAATGTTATATCTGGGATACATTATATATATTTATGTCTGAACCTATACTCAGTTTTCACCTCGTAAAGCCATTTTAATTAGGGTTGTTTTTTTTTCTTTTTCTTTTGAAACATTTGAATTATATCCTCAGACTCAAGTACACTGAGGTACAGTAATATGTTGGATTTGTTTGAATGCAGTTGTAATGGCGCCATCCTGTGGTTACAAGTGATTATTATTTATTGATGAAGTCTGAGATAGTGCTCTATTATTTACAGTGCAGTGTCATATTATGAGCAGTTTCATACGTTATTATCAACTTATACAAAGTTTATAAAGTCTTAAAGAACTTATGGAAAGACTTAAAGTCTGTGTACCTGCCAAGAGGGCGTTGGGATGATTTTTGTCATTTCAACCATATACAGCTGGAGTGGTACTAGAGATGTTCCTGCAGTTTGACTCTGCTTCATGAAATCCATCTACATGTGATCTTTGAGGACAACAATCTCCTCATCAGTGCACAATTGTCAGACTGTCACCCAAATGATGATGAGGTTCACTTTTGAGTCTGGTTCCTCTCAAGGTTTCTTCCTCTTCCATCTAAGGTAGTTTTTCCTCACCACAGTCGCCTCAGACACCTCAGACTTGCTCATTGGGGGTAAATACAAACACATTTAAATATAAGCCTAATATTAATCTTGAATTTTTGTTTTATATTAATCTTTGTATAATATTTATATTATTTTGTATTACGTTTCTTATGTTCTGTAGAGCTGCTTTGAGACAATGCCCATTGTTATATATACAGTTTTTACAGAGTTTTTATACAGTGCTACATAAAACACAGAATTATAGGAGTCAACAAAGAACTAAGTACACTACAGAGTATTACATAAAGAGCATGTGTGCAAACAGTAAAAAAAAAAACAAGGAACAGTGCAGCATCGACCAGTACACAGTACTGTAATAAGTTAAGTGCAATATTAAGATGCTTTGGATGTAAGCATAATACACAACAGCAAAAAAGTAATGTGCAAAAAATTGGGAGTGCAATGATGTACAGATGTATACAAGTGTGTGTGTTGTCATCTGTACAGTCTCTGGGTGTTGAGGAGTATGATGGCTTGAGGAAAGCTATGACCTGAAATCCCAACACCATTAAGCTGCCACTGCTGGGCCACTGAGCAAGGCTCCTAGCCTTCAGCTGTTCAGTTGCATAAATGAGATAAATGTCAGTCACTCTGGATAAATGATGTTTGCCAAATGGTATGAATGTATACAATGGACACACCCCCCCCCACCCCCCACCCCACCCCCGGATAAATATGTTTATGACCAACACTCATGCTTTGCTTCAGTGGATAATATGTAGATTTACACCTTTTAAGAATTATAATGACTTTCCTTTGTTTACACCACAGCTGTTAGTGACATTTATCAGTGCCTTTTCTCTTTATGACTGTCTGTTGTAATGTACATAATCCCACTCTCTGGTGTGACTGAGCCAAGTCTGGGTTCCCTTTTGAGTCTGGTTTCTCCAAAGGTTTCTTCTTCATGTGCTCAGATTCAAAATGACTAACAATATGTTCATATCTATAAGCAATCAAAATTCTTGTTATACATTGATGGAGAAGTGTGTGTTGCTGTACTGTCTTGTTCCATAAGTTGGTGCTGACTACCTACTGGATTTCAGTGGGGAAAAAATGCAATGCCTTATCTAATGCTTAGGACTCAAAAAGTGAAAAAATGAAAAAATGAAAAAAGCCAGTATAACACACTAACATTCTCAGTTCTAACACTGTTTTTTAATGGACAAAATAAGTGCGGTCTGACAACCTTAAATAGATCTCATTTGTTTATCAGTAGTCTAAATGTACTGTCTTTATATCTATTCAAATAAGAGAATTACACAAACTGGATCTATTCAAGAACTTAACATTTTAGATAATTTTCACAATATTTTAGATCCTAACCTCTTTTCTTTTGAGGTCCTTAGAAATAAAGCTGCTGTAGTGTCTGTACCTTTTGTTTGCTGTGTGTAAGTGAAAGCTGGACAGGAATGCAAATAAGTTGAAGGCAGCAGCAGTTGCATTAGGTTTAGTGTGAAAGGTTTACAAGCATTGCTGTTGTACAAGATTTAATATTGTACATGATCCCCATCTAGTTCTTTTAAGTTATTATAAGGAAGTACTGTGTGAGTTAAAAGTAAAACTAATTTACATAAAACTTTAAAAAATATAGCATATACATTATTAATCTGTATTTGTATGATTTTATGTATTGTGCTCCTGCAACATGATTGGCTGATTAGATAACAGGGTTCATGGGCATAGAGTGTTTGGTGGACTGGGATGTCTGGATGCTGTGGCCTTACCACCCTGACAAGACCACCCTACCACCGTCACTCAGTTTTGCTGACTGTGGAATGGTGGGACGCTTTATGTCCCCGGAAGCCCTCATGTCTGTGTCACCTTCTAGCTCTCCCTTTCAGTTATGCTGTCATAGCTAGTCTAGCCCAGCACTTAGCACATAATGAACATTGCCATCACATGAAAACAATCATACCTAATGATAATCCCACTCCCGTCTGTCGGGCTAGACATGCTAGCTCCCAGTTCTGAGTTTCTAGTCTGAGCGCCTCTTCTTCTGGACCAATCCTTCAACAATACTTCATCAAAACCAATACTTCATCAATCCTGACGCCGTAACCCTGGTTGGAGTCTCATCAGCATCAGCAGCTTTATTGGGTCTCCATCAGCAATCATTTGAAGACTTTGGCAGGAAGAAATTAGTGCTGGGTTTGTGGTGAACTCGGAATTTGCTCTCAACTAAACAAATTATTGTTTACATTTACATTATGTTGTGTTAGTAGTGTTTTTTATCGTGGTCCTGCAGCAAATGCTCCCAATTGATTTGGATATATTTCTCTTGGAATTTAATTAAAGTTTCTTCTGAATTTATTCTGCTGCTATCATTGTAACTTACATCATCAATAATGATTAGTGAGCATGTTCCAGAAGTAGCTGTAAAACCCAAGCCATGACTCTACCTCCATCAGGCTTCACAACTGAGCTTAAATATTTTGGATTATTAGATCCTGTTTCCGGGGGCATGGTGGCTTAGTGGTTAGCACGTTCGCCTCACACATCCAGGGTTGGGGGTTTGATTCCCGCCTCCGCCTTGTGTGTGTGGAGTTTGCATGTTATCCCCGTGCCTCGGTGGTTTCCTCCGGGTTTCCTCCCCCGGTCCAAAGACATGCATGGTAGGTTGATTGGCATCTCTGGAAAAATTGTCCGTAGTGTGTGAGTGTGTGAGTGAATGAGAATGTGTGTGTGCCCTGCGATGGGTTGGCACTCCGTCCAGGGTGTATCCTGCCTTGATGCCCGATGAACCCTGAGATAGGCACAGGCTCCCCGTGACCCGAGGTAGTTCGGATAAGCGGTAGAAAATGAGTAAGTGAGAGATCCTGCTTCCTTCCACATTTTGGACATTCAGTTGTTAGAGGTTTACATTGGTTACAGAGCTTGCATACTCATACAGAACTCAGTTGTGGCTCATTTATGTAATCTTTGTGAATTCTAATCTAGATTTTTGGTTCTGGTCTTGCGGTATAGCTTCTATATTTCTGCTCTTTAAGTCTTCTGTAGATTGTGATACCTTTACACCTGCCCTGTGGATATTGTTGGTCATGCCACTTGCTGCTGTTTTGGGGTTTTCTTTTCAGTTCTCACAACATTTCATATCATCAACTGTTGCTGTTGGATAACCAGTTTATTTGGATAACCAGTTTATTTTCTGTTGCTTAGTGTGCCGGTGTTTTCCTTCTTTTCAGGACATTCCAAATTGTTAATGTTATTAACTATACCTAATGTTGTGCAATGCCAAATAGTTTTAATTTTAACCTCTTTTCTTAACTTCAAGCCATTTCATCTTAACTTCAAGCATTTCATCCGTAGCCAGCACTCTTATCTTCATGCTAGTGCATCCATTTTATCAACAAATGCAGTCTTCAGAGGTGAAACTGGAGGCTAAATCCAAGAGTAGATCTTCAGAGCCATTTATTGTTTAAACAATTACATTTTTTTTTCTTCTTCAACTTTTGATCCCAATCCCAAATATCTTCAGTCTACAGCAAAAAGATTTGAAATGACATTGACATTCCAATAGATTTGGAGGTGACTGTATACATTTATTACTTATTCTTTCTGCACATCATTGATATTCACTGGCCATCTACAAATAGCTTGAGTAACACACAATCCAGGCAGTCAAGCCTACATACAGCTTATTCATTCCTGGCTTTTAATGCCACAAGCAGGCCTGAATGTCTATTTATACCACTCTGTCAATTCTTTTGCCCTTTGACTTTATCTACTGTAACTGTAGACCAGAAGACTAAATGTCACATGGCACATTAATAGGGCATTTAAACTACACTGTATGTCTCTTCTTTACAGCATGCAAGAAATCAAGCACAGTTTCTCTCCAGTGTTCACAAGAAATAAACAGTATTTAGGGTTTAATGCAAGACTGATGTTTCTTTTTGGGGATTATAAGTATGACTGCTAAATATGTTTAAACCCTGATTTCTAAATATGTTGAGAGATGTTGTTAGCTGAAACTATTGCTTTTAACCTATATTTTCAAACCGTTGTGTCCCGAGGCTGTGCAAACATTGCATCATTATAAACTCTGTACTTTCTTTGAAAGGAGTCCTGTTCAAACCAGATGCAGCAATCAAACTAAGCTCTGAATAGAAGCCCATAGGTCCCAGCAAAAAAGCCTCCAACTGCAAATTGCACCATTTTGTTCTTTATCGGGGTCATTCTCACGTATTGTACATTCTCCAGACAGGCAGAGGAAATAAACAACATTTCTCCAGACTTTGCAAATACATTAAGCCTGTAATATGTACAAAACTTACATAAAATCTTACAAAATACAAAAAAGAGCTTTTATTATCCTTCATGTATGCTGTGAAAAGCGGCCGTGTGTCCTGACTGTAAAAGCCTGGAAAATAAACAGCAATACGTAGATACTGCCAAAATAAAGTGCATTGTCTGACTGTTTGCTAACCTGCTTATATAACCGTTCTAAGATAGTAAAGCAACCCTTAAGATCTCATTATACATGACAGTGGGGCTCCAAAAATGAAGAGAACACATATGAATTACTTGTGAGATGGGATTGTGACTTTAATTGGGATTGGTATTAAAATGACGTTGCATCATAAATTATTTGCTCAGTGGAAAACTCTGGTCATAGTGGCATGCCAAATGGGTTGCCAATTCACTGTGACCAAATCCCCAGAAGAAATATATTTTATTGCTCCGTTTACCCATGTAATATTACTTGAAATATTTGAATGTGTTTGGCATTGATACTTCCTGATGTTTTATTTTCGGCTGATTTGGGGATACATTTATTGAGCATTGGACACTAATTAGATGACAATATAAATCATAGTAAAACATAATGTTAATAAGAATGATGATGTAATAGAGATGCCAAAACCGAAGTCTTGCAATCTGTCCAAGAGAATACAGGTAATTATAGAGATAGAAATAAAAAATATCAAATTCTTTTTTCCATGTGCCAGAGAATCACCAATGTTACCATGTTAACGCCCCCATTATAGAAATTATGTCACTCTACAAATAACTCTTAAATCCCATTTTAGTTCAGAATTTCAACTCCAGCTGTGAATGCTGAACAATACAGGCAAATGTTTGCGGGCATCTCATCACACTCGTATGCTTTATGAACAGCTGGTATAACTGCCTCCACTCATCTGGGAAGGCCTTCCACATGATTTTTGATTGTGGTTATGGAGATATGTGGTCATTCAGCACAAACGTGAGGTCAGGCAATGATGTCAGGTGAGGCAGCTTGGGATTCCAGTTCATCCCAAACATGTTCAGTGGGGTTGGTGGTCAGGGATCTTGTGCAAAACACTTCACAAATTCTTCCACTACAACATCGGAGCCCACTTTGTGCACAGTGGTATTGTTATGCTGGAAGATGTTTCCATAAGAAGCCTATTAAGGAAGGAATCAGTTAACTGACCCATTAGTTCCTCTTTGGTTACACAATTCTTCTCAAATACAAATAGATCTACATTACTTTCTGTCCAGTTTTACCCAAATGATGATGAGGTTCCCTTCTGAATCTGGTTTCTCTCAATGTTTCTTCCTCGTATCATCTCAGGGAGTTTTTATTCGATGCCAACTTTTTACTTGGTGACACCATTATGGGGAAAAGCCACATATAAAAGTGATGGTC
This sequence comes from Tachysurus vachellii, assembly GCF_030014155.1. NCBI lineage: Eukaryota > Metazoa > Chordata > Actinopteri > Siluriformes > Bagridae > Tachysurus > Tachysurus vachellii. The sequence continues at coordinate 9,121,754 of NC_083463.1, forward strand.
AGGTGTCTTTAAACTTTTAGCATTATAATGTACTCTCTATCCATTGTGAGTGGCATTCAGCCACACTTATTCAGCATTTGCGTGCGAATAAACAAACGTATCAAGAGGAAGAAGAGTTGTAGGTCTACTTCTCCTTTAAATGTGTGAAGTAGGGCGGGCCAGAGCAAACCAAACCAGTGTGTGTGCGTATTTGGGGAGGGTTATACATGCGCTATATCCTGTGTGGCACCCGGATCACACAGGCAAACTTGTTGGACGAAATGGTGAAAATCAGTGTTGTCAAGACCAACGCTTACAGCGACCAAAAGCCTGGAACCAGCGGCTTAAGGAAGAGGGTGACAGTGTTCCAGAAAAACCCGCATTATGCTGAGAATTTCATCCAGAGCACTATTTCTGCCATCGAGACCTCTCAGAGACTAGAGGGCACTCTGGTGGTGGGAGGAGATGGTCGATTTTTCATGAAAGATGCCATTCAGCTGATCATCCAGATTGCTGCTGCCAATGGGGTTAGTAGATCCGGATGGACGTGGACTTTTTTCTTCTCTATGCATGCATAGGTGCATGCATGCATTTTGCAAACGGTTCTAGCTGCATCTCTGTGGTTGTGTCTCTTTCCCAATGGCACTTCACACATTTCAAGTAAACACATTTCTCATCGCTTTTGCAACATATCCTTCGGCTCGTGCATGTTGAAATATTGTCTAAAACTGTGTGTTAATATTAACGCATGGAGAGCTAGTGGGCTCAGATCGTGCTGAATGACCTCTGTGTACTTTTTTGGAGAGGTCTCCAAAGGCACCTCTGACATTTCAAGGCTTTGCTACATGAGTAAAGCAGCTCTCTCATGTTTCTCGGTTTAGGGACAGCGTTTGCAGCACACTACAAAGGGTAAGAGGTAAAGTATTAGGTAGTGTGATATGTGTGTAACAGAGAGCCATTCAGGATTGAACCAGAAAGGAGCTCGCGCTTCCGTGGTTTGTGTGCGTTGCTACTGCGCATGCGTAAAGGAGGCGTGCTTGCTGTCACGTTGTCCATAAGTGTTCAGAAAAGTGTCCTTAAATCTTACAGGTTTCTGTCAATCCATATCACTCGTATTTAATTTCACAGCCTTTGTAAAAAAAAAAACATTTATGGAAAATATCACATTTTTTTATGTGGTTATTAATGATGATCCTGGTGCTTATTTGTTGGTTGACACTAAATTTGGAAAATAAAATCTTCATGAATGGTTTTTTCTTTTTTTTTTCAAATTACAATGTACAGAAATAGTTGTAATCTGGACAGATTAAAAGATGAATGTTCTGCTGCATTGCACTCTTAAGGAAAGACTCTTTTCTACTAGCACAACTATCAGCATACAGTTGAATTGTATTGTGGGTAGTGTAAAAAAAAACAAAAAACAGTGGAAGTGAAGACTGTCCATCCATCCATTTATTACGAGAACCCGGAGTCTATTCCCGGGGACTTGAGGTCCAAAATGGGGGACACACTGAACAGCAGGCCAGGACACACTCACACACCCATTCACACAATCCAGAGATGGGAATCTACCTACGATGCATGTTGTCGAAACCCCTCAAAGCACAAGGAGAACTAGAAAACTCAATGCTAACAGGACAGGAATCGGGTATTAATTCTGGTGCTAATCTCCAAGCCACCCTGAGATCTGTGAAGACCATTATATAGTTTTAAACAAGTTAAAATATCAACTCAGAATTTTGCAACAAACTGCACGATTTATTCAAGGTTTTTCTTTTTAACTTTTAAGAGCCACAGATTTCTCTCTTTAAATTTTTTAAGATTTAAACATAGAATCCATTCATTCATTCATTTTCTACCGCTTATCCGAACTACCTCGGGTCACGGGGAGCCTGTGCCTATCTCAGGCGTCATTGGGCATCAAGGCAGGATACACCCTGGATGGAGTGCCAACCCATCGCAGGGCACACACACACACTCTCATTCACTCATACAATCACACACTAGGGACAATTTTCCAGAGATGACAATCAACCTACCATGCATGTCTTTGGACCGGGGGAGGAAACCGGAGTACCCGGAGGAAACCCCCGAGGCAAGGGGAGAACATGCAAACTCCACACACACAAGGTGGAGGCGGGAATCGAACCCCGACCCTGGAGGTGTGAGGCGAACGTGCTAACCACTAATCATTAAAGTTTATTGGTCTTATTTATTAACCTCTTTCAATGCACTGACTTTATATCATCAAGTGATATCATCAAGTGAATAGTGTAATTATTGATGTAATATTGTGTATCCTTTAACTCAGTATTTTTATTTATCTCTGCTGTTGAAGCAGTTAATAGTGTTAGTGTCATCTTGTGTATAGATAATGTGAAGAATAAATTCAGGATTGTTTGTGAACTTCATTCCTAAATTCTTTTATCCTTCCTGTTCCAGATTGGTCGACTGGTTATCGGTCAGAATGGGATCATGTCTACGCCTGCAGTGTCCTGTGTAATCCGCAAATTAAAAGCAGTTGGAGGAATCATTCTAACAGCCAGCCACAATCCTGGTGGTCCCAATGGGGACTTTGGCATCAAGTATAATATCTCCAATGGAGGTACTTTGGATATTGGATGTGCACACCTTACTATTTACAAAACAACTCTTTATTTTAACACCACAGTATAATTTAAAGTCTGCCTTTGACCCTTTTTAGTATCTGACACCCAATGTTGTAGGTTTGTGGTCCAGTAGTCTCACTAATTTGGTCTTAAATATCATCTTAAATATGTATCTTTCACCTGGGACAGTGAAGATTGTGTACTATTAAAGGAAAAGTCATCCCTAAAATGGTAGCATGTTAATCTTTTTAGTGAACATGTTCAGTGCTAATACTTCCACGTCAACATTCATGCTTAATTCTGCTGCTGTGGATATTTGAGGCCGATGTATGCTGTGTCTACAACTTCTACGTTGGACCCATATGTTTGGCCATGGACATTTATGTAGAGACAAATCAAATCAAATTCTATTTGTCACATACACATACATAAAGAGTACGACATAAAGAGTGAAATGCTTTTTGCATCTGTCTGGTGGTTCAAACATAAGGAATGCAGTTTGGGATAAAAATTATAACCAAAAGGAGGTACAGGTAGATAAATAAAAAAAAGTATAAACTATATAAAAAAAATGTAAAATATGAAGTGAAAAATAATGTATATACATAAATGCATATGGTTTTAATTATTGTCCTTAAAGTGTCCATGTGCAGTATGGTGTGTGTGTATAAAGTGGTACTGTGCTGTGCAAGTCCAGAGTTAAAGTGACATTAAAAAAGTTAATTTTATGTATTAACATATTGTGAGCTAGTCGGCTAGTTTAAGTACATTAATACACAGCGTGTACGTAGGATTATTTTTGTCATCTAGCAAAGTTTTCCACATTTTTGATTGCCCCCTTCACAAAAAGAAATTCAATCGCTTGTCAAGGTTTCAGCTATGAGATTTCTTGTTCTGTTCCTATTATTTATGTCTGACTTGAATTAGTGTTTTGTTTTTATACGTTTATCAGTGAGGTACTGCTGGTTAAATCACATTATCGTTTTAAATGTTCTGTTTAGTATTTTAATAATTAAATAAGCTGCTAATCATTGCCCATCATAAGCTGCTATTGCAAAGCCTACCATGTGTCCAAAAAAAACCCCACCAGATTTTATTACACAATCTAACCCACAAAATCTGTCATTCCAGGACCTGCACCAGAGGGCATTACTAATAAAATTTTTGAGATCAGCAAAAGCCTCCAAGAGTACTACATCTGCCCAGAGCTCAAGGTCGATTTGTCTGCTATTGGCAAACAGACATTTGAAGTGGAAACTTTCAAGTCATTCACAGGTGAAATCTCAAATCCACTTATATTTCGCTGGTTAATTATTTTGTTTATTGTGACTGTTTTCATCACCGTTCTATCCTTTTCCATTCTGATCTGCTGTAGTGGAGATTGTGGACTCAGTGGAGTCATATGCAGAGATGCTCAGAGACATCTTTGACTTCGCTGCATTAAAGGACTTACTCTCTGGACCTAATCACATCAATGTCCGGTTAGACGCAATGCATGGAGGTGAGGAGTCAAATTTGAGAAAAATTGTATGGCATTTAATAGATATGCAGTAAAAGGCTATCATTTTTTATGAAAATTATAGCTTTCATTACTCTACAGCTAAATAGAAAAGAGCTTCAAGGAAGTGGAGTTGAATATAATCGAGCTTTATTAAAGTACAAATGAATAGAAAGGAGTTTTATTACAGTCAAATGGATTAGTCGCTTTATGTTAAAGTCCGATTTCTGAGAATAGAGCATCGTTACAGTCAAATGTAATAGACTAGATAAGCACAACTGAATAGAATATAGATCTATAAGAGCTTTTTTTTTCAAACAACTGAGACTTTGTATTTCATCATAGGTTTTTCTTGAAGAAGCTAAATTCTAGCTGTCATTTATAAGAGTTATAGCCGTATATGTTACCTCTCTGAGCAATTATTAAATGTGATCAATATTTTTTTCAGACAATGTTTGAGAAGCCTTTTTGCTTTTATGGATTATGAGAGTGTTCATTCATTCATTCATTCATTTTTCATGACAGTGGTGGGCCCTTATGTGAAGAAGATTGTATGTGAGGAGTTGGGCTCCCCTGCTGACTCAGCTGTTAACTGTGAGCCCTCGGAGGACTTTGGGGGTCATCATCCAGACCCTAACTTGACCTATGCTGCTGATCTGGTCAAAACCATGAAGGGAGGCGAATACGACTTTGGAGCAGCTTTTGATGGTGATGGCGTACGTGTCCATGCTTTTCGAAGTTTGCTAATCTGGTTTGGTTATTTCTATATTGTATTGAATTTTATTCTGTGTAGAATTTTGTGACCTATTTTGCAGTATGTAAACTGACCTTAACATGCATCACGGTAATTCAATTCAAATTTATTTATATAGCACTTTTAACAATGGACATTGCCTCATAGCAGCTTTACAGAACATAAACATAATACAAGAAATGTAATATTATATGAAGATTAATATAAGACAAAAATTAATATTAGACTTCTATTTAAACGTGTTTGTATTTATCCTCAATGAGCAAGCCTGAGGTGAATGAGGTGACTGTGGCAAGGGAAAAACTCCCTTAGATGGAAGAGGAAGAAACCTTGAGAAGTAAAACACTGTCTAATCTTACTTCAGAAGACCTCCCTTGATGATCTAAGCTAGTCAATGAGGCCTCACAATAAAGCATGAAGCATTATTATTGATGAACTATATTTAGCACCTTTACTATATACATACAGATGAGTGTTAACTTAAAGGGAAAACCTATTTAAATTGTCTTGGTATGTAGAAGGAGGCACTACAAGCACCAAGAAAACCTTCAAAGTGCCTTGAATTAGATTCTGTTATTCTCTGGAACAGCATTCTTGATCTCGTGTGCCATTTTGTTTACATATGTAAAATCTTTACATATGTAAAAATGTACATTAAAAAAAACTTTAATTTTAGATTAATTAGTGACAGGAAAGGAATAAAACATGATGGTGTGTTTGGTTATAGGAAAATGTGATGTGGGACAACATGAAACTTGGTTACTGTTACTGTAAAGCAAACAAACGTCTGGTTAATTAATAGTAAAGGAAGGTAAACCATTCTTAACTGTTTATCAGTCCATTTACTGTTAAAGGTGCCCTGCCACACGTATTTCATTACTTTTGTGGTAGTGTCTGAAGTTTACCATGGACTCTGTAACATTTTTTTGTGGAAATAATGCCTTGGTTTCCTTGTTTCAAACCATTCTAGTGTGGTATAGAAAGCCTGCAGGAAGACTCAGCTCGATTTGCGCCAGGTCTCATGAATATTCAAATGAGCTATGCTGCTTGGCTCCGATTGGCTAACCGCTAGGATATGAGAGCATGACTATTCATTCACCCAGCGCAATAAGTAGCCTAGGCTAGAGGAAATTTATTTACAATCACCTTGAATTGCGGCAGAATGGCTTCTTCACAAGCCCGTTGACGTTCAGCCATCCTTGCTGTATAGGAAACTCACTGAGCTACACGAATTCTGGGGGCGCGGTCTCAAGTGGGAGAGCTCATGAATAGTAATGAGCTCAGTCATTCTGATGTCAGAGTGACCAGCTTTTCCAACTGACCTGATTTCTCCCCTTATATCTTTTAAGTGGCTAGAACTGACCGGGGAGGTAGCAGCTCGTTTTCACGTTCATGACACAACACAAACACATGTGGACCTAACACATATAAAAAAATCCAAGTAAAAACGGTTTTGTGTGGAAGGGCACCTTGAAACATAATTATCATATTGCTGACAAAATACCTTTGTACCAGATAAGGTTATGATGACACTAACAGCTTATAAAAATAAAAAAAAGACTTCCCAATACACAAGAGTATAAATTTAATATGAGTGTAGTATACAATCGATAATGGCTCAGTTTCAAACCCTTATGTTCTGCATTTTGCTTTAGGATCGTAACATGATTCTTGGAAAGCATGGATTCTTCGTAAATCCTTCTGACTCTGTAGCAGTTATTGGTGCCAACATCACCTGCATCCCATACTTCCAGAAAACTGGTGTTAAAGGTCTGGCACGCAGCATGCCAACCAGTGGTGCCCTTGACAAGTAAGACCAGCCTGCATTACTATACTGTAATTCTGTTAGTTATATAATGGCTACAGTTCAGACATTAATAATATTCGTCTAATAACATTCGAGTGACATTTGGATGAATTCAATGCAGTACCTGTATATTGATTGGTTGTGTTAAACAGTGTGGCCAAAGCTTTGAAGATGAAGCTGTATGAAACTCCTACAGGCTGGAAATTCTTTGGGAACCTGATGGATGCTGGCAAACTGTCTCTGTGTGGGGAAGAAAGCTTTGGCACTGGTTAGTGGAATCTACTGCTACATAGATTATGACTGTAATAATTCAAGTGTGGTTTTGATTACACTAAATCAGCGCTCATCTGTGATTTGACATGGAGCTGAATTCTGGAAGAGGAATATTAGAATATGCTGATTTATTAGAGGGATGTTTATGTGACTACATGAAGTGTATGCTTGTTATTCAGTCATAGAAAATAGAAATTGCCTTTAAATATCTACTGGAAAAACATCTGAAATGTAGCTACATATATAATTGATGTTTAATTTTAAAAATCTGTGCTCGGTATATCAGGCTCTGAAGCTGAATATTGTGACAGCTCAAAATATTGCAAACTTTGATCAATTTAGAGCCAAAAACGCAACGGTTCGTTGTAGTTGAAGGAGTCAGCTCTTAACAGGGAGCTGAGCCAAATGATCCAACTCATTTAGAAGAGCCGGATTTCCCCTCGCTACATCCCACGTAAACCTGAGCGAGTATCGCACGTATTGTAAATAGTTATACACTTCAACATTTCTGGTTATTAAGATAGTATTCAGAACTTTCTTTTGTGTATAATTTAAATGTTAGTAGCTTGCATTGTGCTGGAAGAGCTCTCTGTAAAGTAGAGTATTAAAGAGTATTAAACGTATATAATTTCATGCAATTTCTTGTTTTTCTGTCAGATATTTTTGACTTTCGCTCTGGATAAAGGCATCGGCCAAATGCTGTAAATGTCTATTTGGTTTGTTGCCATTTTGTAATAAGATAAGATAAAATATACCTTTATTCGTCCCACAATGGGGAAATTTCTCTGTTTCAGCAGCAAAGAGTAAGAAAATGCAAATATATAAAACGAATAGAGACATAATATAATATACAGTAAATACAAAACAAAATGTAGAGAAAGAGACCACGAGTAGTAGTTACTCTGAAAGACATATTGCACATAGGTAATATTGCACGTTTTTTAAAATTTCTGTTATTGCACATGTTTAAATACTTCATAGTAATAGGAAATACTAAAAGACTGTAAGATTGTCACTTGTTAAAATATTATCTTTTGCAGCATGGGATATGAGCTGCTCATACCTGTTTGATGACCCCAGTACTAGACTTTACCTTTTAGTTGTTAGGGTTAATGCTAACCTCTGTTTTGTGCCCCTTTTACACTCACTCTGAATAATGTTTTGTCTGTTAGGGTCTGATCATATCCGGGAGAAAGATGGGCTCTGGGCTGTGCTTGCTTGGCTGTCTATTGTGGCCAGTCGTAAGCAGAGTGTGGAGGACATCTTGAAAGAACATTGGCAGAAGTTTGGTCGGAACTTCTTTACAAGGTGATTGAGCCATGAGATATATATATGAACAATATTGTTGTGTCGTCTGGAATGGATCTAATGCAGAACTTCTACAAGATAAAATGGTTGAAGATGAATGAATTTCTGTAGCTTTAAGATTTGTTTCTACACTGATGCCCTCTGGTGTCGGAGTTGATAAATAAGCCACGAAAATTCGGCTCTTTGTTTAATATCGCTGCTTATTTTTGCGTGCATTCTGTTGGAATTTTGGGCAAAACACATAGGAAACTTTCTTCAAGAAAAATATAATGAGAATACCTCATTTGAATTTTCCAACTTTCCAGTCCCTTAAAAGAGATACTCGTGTCTGTTAAAAATGAAAAAGCTGAAAATTTGGAACTGCTTATGATAAAGCATTGTTTCCACATGCAGTTAAAATGTAGTCTTCTTGGTCTTCTGCTTATTACGGATGGGGATAAAAAAATCTACAGTGAAAGCATATAACAGAGAAGAAATTGTACGCCTGGCTATTTCCACACAATATAAAGAGATTTTATCTGATTTTTGTGTACTGAGGCTAACAGGCTTGTATGAGATCCTAATCCATATGTTAACCAATCCAGTCTGTATGTAGAATATAAACCGAAAGCTTTGTAACCCTGTTGATTATTTAAACAAATTTAGGTAGCTTTTGGTGATTTTTCCGCTTGTCTCTATTATAGATACGATTATGAGGAGGTCGACTCAGATGCCGCTAATAAGATGATTGCTGACCTGCAGGAGACCATGTTTGATAAAGCCTTCGTTGGACAGAAGTTCTCCTCTGGAGATAAAACATTTGAGGTGGAGAAAGCTGATAACTTTGAATATACAGATCCAGTGGATGGCAGTGTCTCAAAGGGACAGGTAAGCTGAAGAGACTATTCTGATATCACTGTCACTATGGAAGTCCATGGAAGTTTCTTTTATAATGTTTGGGTTATATGGGGTAATATTTCATTGTGGGTGATGCGATGGGTCTCCAGGGTCCCAGTTCAATCCTGAACTTGGGTTAATATCTTGCCATTTCAGTCGTTTTGCACATACTGTACAATATTTCAGTCATTTGCTGTTTTTGCACAATCCTATACATTATCTCAGGGACCTGCTGCTAAAAAACTGTGTTCATTCTAGTATTACTGCACATGCAATATTGTTGAACATGGGGGAAGTCATGGCCTAATGGTTAGAGAGATTGACTCCTAACCCTAAGGTTGTGGGTTCGAATCTCGGGCTGGCAATACCACGACTGAGGTGCCCTTGAGCAAGGCACCGAAATCCCCCAACTGCTCCCTGGGCGCCGCAGCATAAATGGCTGCCCACTGCTCCGGGTGTGTGTTCACGGTGTGTGTGTGTTCACTGCTGTGTGTGTGCACTTTGGATGGGTTAAATGCAGAGAACAAATTCTGAGTATATGTCACCATACTTAGCTGTATGTCACGTCACTTTCACTTTAAACATACAGTATTTACACTGGTCGGTGCTGTTTCTGTTTATTGTCTTTTGTGTATTGTCTTTTTTTTATATTTTTTGTATTGTCTTATAACTTTTTGTCCTGCACTGTCTTGTCTGTCTTGTCCTGCACTGTTTGCACCAGGTTGCACAGTTGCACTTTATGTATCCAGGACTAACTTACTAAGTCCTTATAGCTTTGTCTTATGTAACACCCTGATCCTGGAGAAACGTTGTCTCATTTCACTGTGTACTGCAACAGCTATATATGGTTGAAATGACAATAAAAGCTTCTTGACTTGTCTTGACTTGACACTGTTGGGCCCTTTAGCAAGGTCTTTAACCCTCAGATGCATAAAATGAGTTAAAAATGTCGCTTTGGATAAGAGTGTCTGCCAAATGTTATGGCAGTGAAGCGGCAATGCTACCTTCTGTGCCTCTGTGCCTCCCTGTGTTTAAATGTGCTACACAGTTTGTTAAAAAATAATCAGTGACTGCATAGGCTTTATTTAACAGCCAGCCATTTTTAATCTGTTGCTTGACTAGCACAAGAGAACCATGGTTGTCATTGCATTTAATAATTTATTTTTTATATTTCCAAAACAATCTTGATCTTTGTTTTCTGCCTTCCAGGGTCTGAGGATCATCTTTACAGACGGTTCACGAATCATCTTCCGTCTCAGTGGGACAGGCAGCGCTGGAGCAACCATCAGACTTTACATAGACAGCTATGAGAAGGATTCTCAGAAGATCTATCAGGATCCACAGGTAGACACTGATATTGAGCTGTGCTTTAAAAGGTCAAAGACTTTCTAAGAGATTAGTTTACAGGTCAAACATATTGCACAATTTATAGGTTGTGGTATTAGGGCTAAATAGCGTTTATACCATTTACAGTCATTCCTCATTGTGACTTTTAACAGGCTTTAATGAAAGTTTTTTTCCAATGTTGGGACATTAAGATTTATTTCTTTTCCCAAAACGTTTCTGTAAATCCATGAAACATTCAATGAGGATCAATTCATTGTTACCAAGAAGGACAAACTTAATGATTGTACATATTTGACAAACAAACATAAACGAGTCTGTCACTTAAGTGACTGCTCACAATCAGCTTGATGATGATGATGATGATGATGATGATGATGACAATTACTATGGCATAATCCTAATCACACATGCAGCAGGTGAGGCTCTTCACTCTGAGATCTTCTTTTGAGTAGAATTATATCTGATCAGGCTGATCAGAGGACAATTAACCTGTCTTAAGGAATCAGCATCAAGCGTAATCAGTGCCAAATGGAGACTGCAAATAGGTTGTGTTTTATTTTTCCGTTCCTGCAGCAGCCTCGGTTTCTCATTTAAACCTTCAGTTTAATCTAAGAATGAATGTACCCGGCAGTTAAAGAGGCAAAGGAACAAAGTTGTGAGAAAAACCATAAAAAAAAAGTCTCATGGTGAGACGAGGAAAATAAATTAGGCCTGGTTTAGATTTCCGTAGTTTGTTCAGCTCATTTTAAATGATGTGTTACTTACTTACGGAATGTTATTTGTCTTTGTTAGGTCATGCTGGCACCGTTGGTGGACATTGCCCTGAGGATCTCAAAGCTCCAAGAGAAGACGGGCCGCACTGGTCCTACTGTGATCACATAATCACGTTACATGTCTAGCTCGCCTCCTGCGTCTAACTCGCACCTCATGTACATTACCCTCAAGCCCCGGCCAATAGTGCTGTCCCCTTTCCATTTGTGTCCTAAACATGTTTCACATTTACACATTTAAGTGTTGTGCAAGTGCAATAGAAAAGTCTTTATTTACTGTGACTACATGCAAAAAACCTGTTACACCACAGTATTATGCACTTGGAGTAGTGTGTACATGTACAACGATAGTTGAATGTCACAATTAAACCTACCTGCGATCCGTTTTTGCCTCATTTTCTTTCCTTTTCTTCATAATAATTGCTTGTACCTTAATTTGCTTGTACCTCATCAATATCTCTTTTTTTTTTTTTTTTTTTTTTAAACAAGATTTTTGGCTGACAGTCTGTTTAGATTTTAAGTAAGTAACAGGGTTTACCTGTAAGCCTAGAATGATCATATCTGCATGTGGATAACTTGCGTTAATTAGTGGTAATTCTAATTAACGCAAGTTATCCGCATGCACATTTGATACTTCTAGGCTTTAAACGTCAACACTCTTACTAGCATAAATTACAATTATTTATTAGTTAGAATTGGGGGGCATGGTGGCTTAGTGGTTAGCACGTTCGCCTCACACCTCCAGGGTTGAGGGTTCGATTCCTGCCTCCGCCTTGTGTGTGTGGAGTTTGCATGTACTACCCGTGCCTCGCGGGTTTCCTCCGGGTACTCCGGTTTCCTCCCCTCGTCCAAAGACATGCATGGTAGGTTGATTGGCATCTCTGGAAAAATTGTCCGTAGCGTGTGATTGTGTGAGTGAATGAGTGTGTGTGTGTGCCCTGTGACGGAGTGCCCAGCACTCCATCCAGGGTGTATCCTGCATTGATGCCCGATGACGCCTGAGATAGGCACAGGCTCCCCGTGACCCGAGGTAGTTCAGATAAGCGGTAGAAAATGAATGAATGAATGAATATTAGTTAGAATTATTTATAGAATTGGCCAAAGGGCATCCTCTTTTCTTCATAATTTACTTTCAGAATAGAATTTGGGAACAGGGTTATACTTTCAGTTTGTCCTTGTTATTACTGATCGACAATCACATAGAATTAAGCAAAAAACAGAATTAAATATTTTATTTCTATATTTTATATTTTTTATTTTTAGCAATTTGAACGTGTGTAGACGAACGGCGGATATTTTTCCCCCAACAGAGAACAATAATTCACTAAAGGGTAAAGAAGAGCGTCCGTCCATTTTAAAATGTGTTGCATAATTTTTTATATTTTTAAAAACAAAGAACAAATAAAAAACTTTATACTAACTCCTAACATTGAAAATATCCTTAAGCAAAAATGTCTTTCTTTTTTTCTTCCTTTTTTTCTTTAACTCACAGCAGCACATTTTTATATTTATATGAAGTCAGAAGATTCCAGACTGGAAATCTGAGTGACTGTTATACTAATCACCTCTCACATCACACACAGATGTGGTTATAATGGTGGAATAAGATGCAGACAGGAAACATGAATAATAAAACATATTCTGCTCTCTACACACCACAAATCGCTCAGGGAAACTTTCAAAATTGGCCAAACATTAAACACTGATTTAACCGTAATATTCTTACCAGACAAGCTTTAATGGTTCTTCTTAAACAGCTGCCAGGCAAAGATGATGATGTGAAGCAAAAAAGAATCGAATATATAGTAAAACAAAAGAGTGTTAACTAAATATGAATTGATGATTTAATGAGAATATTACTGTTACTACTATTATTATATTTATCACTAAAGTAATCTAAGAATTGTCTTTGTTCTTATTATGGTCTCGTACATGGTCTTTTTTCTTTAAACATCACCATACATCGTATCAGAGGGTCCTGATGACAATGTCAGAGGGGTACAAACTTTAGTCCTGCCCCACAAATGTTTTATGGCTCAGGACTTCAGCCAAGAAATTGTTCTCCCTTGAACAGAAACAATTGAATGCCTCTGTTAATGGCTGGAGAACAGTGTGAGCACAGGAGCACGGGAAGTTTGTAGCCCTAGTGTGAGATCAGAAAGCATCAACCAGCTGGAACTGAGGGGTCCATCAAGCCCTCAAGCTGTTATCAGCCATCAACATGTTTTGGTTCTCTCAGACAATATATCAAGATATATCAGTCAAAGTTGGATGCCTCTTTCAAACCTTGTACAGATTGTTAGTACCGCGTGTTAGATTCGGCACGTGTTTTATGCCGGATGCCCATCCTGACGCAACCCTCCCGTTTTTATCCGGGCTCAGGACCAGTTAACTCCTCATTGGCTGGGTTAGTGTCCTGCCTGGGAATCGATCCCAGCCTGTTGCAATGAGATCCTCCTGCAGAAGGATCAGAAGGTACAGAACCTCCTCAGGTGAAAATCTCCATCTCCTTAAGACCTGGGCTGTACAATGGTGCTATGGATGTGCTGTACAGAAACATCTGGTGACTCAAAGTAGATCTCATCAGCAATGATTACTCAACACAGTCATACTGGTGGATCCAGATCCCACTGGCTCAGAAATCACTAGCCCACAATTGGCTAATCAACTAAGTTTTTTTTCCCTTAACAACCAATACTTACAATGTTTGCACAGAATTCAGTATTTAGACTCTGAGTACTGCACACAGACTAGGGTTCACTAGATTTCACTCATCTGTACCGCTGCTGCAAGTGTGTCACCACCTTATCCAGGTTCTGCAAGGTAAACATGACTCTTTCCAATGGTGTGAGTCTGAAGACCTTACCCGTTAACTCTGAAAGTGTATAAGTTCCTTGTGACATTGTATCATGCATTATCCAGGTTATTCTCACTCTTATCAGAGGTGAAACCTATTTCTACTCCTAAGTGAAACACACATAAAACCTGAAGCAGTGCTCTGAGAACTTTGCAAGAAGGCTCCAGTGAAAGATGACTGTATGACAGTAGTATTTACTGAAAAAAAAAACTTTTCTTTGGGAAGGTCTTGGTGTTCGTGCTTCTTACTGTCCTAAATAGACAGAAATTTGGCATACTTTCCTGGCAGTTATCTGGACACGGTAAACCCATTTTATGCTAGTCAGTTGCATTTTCATCTAAATTGAGAGAACAGCCAATAATACCATATTTCCATACATAATGTACTAGAAATGCCATATTTAATTTAAATCCTGTCTGATAAAACCTGCTTCAGGTAAACATACTATTCTCTCTTAAACATAATATTGTGATCTTACCGTGAACCATAATAATGTATGTAATATTTGCTACATATTTACTCTATTCACATAGAAGACAGATGTTTAAGCTTTTATCATTAGCTTTCATGTCCTCGTCTTATGTCACTGCTTATTTATTCCTTGTTCATGCAATGAACTCATCTTCATAAATACCTTCCACCTGGTGTCTGTAAATAATTGTCTATTGAAGCATTCTTTTCCAAATCCTCCAAATGTTTTTTTTTTTTTAAATTAAAGAGTATGACATTTTCTTCTTCAGAGGGTTCTGATTTTCTCTGTCTTATAAACAAAGTGACATGGAAGTACTTTGCAAATTTTTATTTCCATTCGTTGCCATGATTTCCATTAGGTTCGATCATATTTCCACTGTGTCCCCAAAACATTCCAATAAGTTGACCGACTATGTGAAATTGTCCATTGGTGATTAAATCAGTATAAATAAATGTGTATATATAGGCATCCCATCCACAGTGTATTCCTGCCCTGCATGCAGTGTTCCTGGGATAGGCTTCGGGTCGCTTTGAACCTGGCAGATTTGTTTTTTTCTTTATCTTCTATTGCGGCTACTATTAGTACCTAAGTTTGAATTTAACTCTTGGTCAGTTGAGGTCAGTGGAAAAGGTCATGCGATCAAATATAAGCACACTATTGGCTTCCTGTCTTATACATATGGTGTTTTTAATTGGTGTCTGTTTTGTGTGTGTGTGTGTGTGTGTGTGTGTGTGTGTGTGTGATACTAGTGTAAAAATGTAATGTCACCCTGATGCAACACTATGCAATAGAGGGTTAATCTATGGGGTTAATCTAAGCATTACGTACACTGAAGATGGTGTAATAAAGAAGAAACATACTAAACCTCACTGGGTCATGAATAAAGATGACTTTAACCAAGTGCATTCTATAATATCTGACTATTTATTCCATGCAAAATAAAGACATAATACATGATTCCACTGTTGCTCAACTCTCAAGGCTTTCCTTCTGTTTTCTTTAACGGGATCTCTGACACAAACACACACTTATCTAACACGACAGCACCCATTTTCTTAATAACCGCTGCTTCACTAATGCAGTAATTCTGTCTTGAAACGTTGTATGATTGAATATTTTCCAGTGTCCATTTTAATCCCAGTTGTTATTAGCGGTTTAGAGAGTGGACATGCTCTGAAAAGGGACCACCCAAGATGATAAATATTTCCTTTTACCCTGCCCACTAAACTTCTCTTCATATTTATATGCAATGAATACCACCTGTTCTGCAGTTCACATAGCTTAGTCGCTCTATTAACATCGTAGGGATTAGAGAATCTGTTAACACCCTTATGTTGTACATGCTTCAAAGGATTATATGGCTATAAACAATAAAAAGTGTCATTTTTATCTGCAACAGAATTACTTACATGAAACATTAATAATTTATTAGGAACTTTATTTCTCCAACAATGTGTTTTTTTGTTTGTTTGGTTTATATTGAACAGAGAAATTAAAAAAGTGGACAAATAAATGAAATACTTAAGACACAAAGTTCTTAATGTTTTACAGTATGTTAAGTCTCAGAAGGTCTAAAAACCACCAGGCCTTCACTTCTCATTAGTAATGCGTGCAGATGTTCTGTTCCTGTAACCTTTGTAGCTTAAGAGACACACACCAGTGGACCAGAACAGGAGGTTTATGCTCAGATGGACGTTTGGTTGTGTTCAGACTGATGGAGGTGGAGGTTCAGCTAAACCAAGGACTCTTCCTGCAGGCTTGTATGGGCCTCAGTTTCCCTGCTCATTACAATTAAATGCTGTGCATGGTTGCAATTTCAATCTTATTTTGCTCTCGGAAAATAAAACAGATAGACATCAGAAGGAAAATAAACAGAAAATGGCTGCATGTCATAAATACTTTGCCTCCTTTGCTGCATGGCATGTAATAGCTTCCAAATGTTTAATATTAGATGCAATCAGGCTGAAGAAAAGGCAACAGGCTGTTTTCTTTCTTTTTTCTTTTTCTCTAGGACTAAATATTTAACTCTAAAGGTAACAGTAGAAATCATAAATCATATATTAATTACACATTAAAATGCTTTAACCACATTACTTTTTAATTAATTAAGTTACAATGTGACAGACTATACTGTAATATCCTTAGAATCCCAGTATAAAGGATTCAGAATCACATATAAATTATTTTATACATATTGCTATAGCATTTACATCATACCGTAATTGCTGTTTAGTTGCAAAGATTTTAAAATGTATTCAAACTGTTTAGTCTCTGGAAGAATATCGACACAGATAACATATGTATCACTGGTCCACATTATTTCCAGTCATATATATTATTCCTCAGTGCCAATGAAATATAAACCTGATACTTATATTTTTTCAAACAAATCTGCTTTTTTTTTTTGAATCTCACAGATTCAAGATCCCAGGTATTACTATCTGTGTGAAATTTCACATATTCTCTCCACATCTGCATCAGGTTTCTTCCTGGTTTTCCATTTTCCCTCCACCTCCCAAAACATATCAGTAAGGATGGGCAACTCTAAGTTGGCCTTTGGTGTGTATGAATGTGTGAATAAATGTGTACAGTGTGCAATGTTTCTGCTATTTTAATGCACATCATGCCATGACCAGGATGAAATGTTTCCTGAAGATGAATGAATGAATTCAGGCTGCTATCTCTGCTTTGCCGGAACATTGGTGGTCTGATTATGAATAATGAGTTGGCTCATTATTCATAATAAGACCACCAATGTTTCATACTAATCATTACGTGACTCACATAAAATCTCATACTGAAAAAATGCAGAATGTGTTTTTGTAACACATTTATTTAACATGAAGGCTCTGTATTTAACGCATTAAAACCCTTCTAAATCGCTTGTGTGCAGTACTAATTGGTGTACATTGAGTGGTGCTCTAAGTGAAGGCCTGAGAAAAAAAAAAAGGGCTGTACTGTGAGTATAAGGAGGAGATCAGGGGGAGGATGTACAAAATACAAACTTCCTTGACTTCTGTCAGTATCCTCAAGGCTGTACCTAGCTTTCAAAACTTTCCAAATACTGCTTTACTTACAGCTCATTTATTTATTCATGAATTAAAACATTTCAGCACACTCATTTTCCATGTTTGTAGCACATGGCATTCACGTTAAAACCTCCTCTCACCCTACACAACACCTCGCTGTCCCCTTCCTGCCTTCCTTCCTCAATGAAAACTGCTGAGAAGTGATACGATGCTGGGCTTTGATCGCAGGCTAAGGTTAGCATGTGTCAGAACGCTGACGCATAGAGAGGAAATGAGAGATGAACTTTGGGTTTGCAGAACCAGCTCATTCCATGACTTCAAAAGAATATCGCTCAGAACTCTTTTCTCTGCCGTCGACATGACACAAATGAACAGCAGCAGGTCAGGATGCAAGACCCCGAGCTTGTAAATTGCTACCATTCTCTTTACAGTCCCTACAGTCCTGCACTGCTTTAAAGTGGAAACGGGAGTATGCTGACTTTCATAAAATGTGAAGACACCTCAGCTTTAAATCCACATAAATCATCTCCGGAGAAGTTTCCAGATGTTAGACGAACTGATGGATTAAAGAGCATCGCTGTAATAGATGTTGAAATGCAAGGAGGAATTTTAAAGACATGCATGCGTATAAATGAAAACAAACTGCCATGTTGTATGATCATATTCTCACGGTAGTGTTAAAGACTAGTAAAGAACGAATAAGAAAATGACTGAAACTCTTTAATAGTCAATTTGAGCTTTCGATTTTAAACTGTTGAAACATTCTAACTTAAATACGCATAGTTCAGACACATACAGTCAGTGGCCACTTTATTACAATCATGTGTTAAGTTTCTTTGGTCATTTTATTTGTTTGTAGATGTACAATTGCAAACTGTTGTTATGCTTTTCTTCTCAGCTTTGCTCGGCTCTATTCTGTCTTTTAAGAACAAGGACCACAACAGAGCTACCATAGAATTATCTGATTGGTGAAACATCTCAGCACACCTTACATATCATGCACAATTCAGGTAACATCTAGCTTTTCACTAGTGTCAGTTTTTAACCACAGGAATGCTGCTGGATGGATCTTTTTTAAATACTGGGTTGTTTCACAACCTAAGAAGATATGTTGATTCTTCAGGCCCTTAGTTTCCTCAGTGGATAATCTCACCTTAATAATTAGATATGTTGCTTACTGATATAGTCATAAAGTTTGTTCTGCACTCATCCCAGGACACTCATTTACAATATGGTTCTGATTAACATCTTTTCAACACAATTAGATCTGTTTGACTTCACTCTCTGTTCACCTGTATGCTGAAATGATTTACAGTCCCACTCTTCAGGTCACTCAGAAGAGAATGGCCTTTTTCCAGTCTTTAGCTTTCCAGTTTAGGTGAGTCTGTGCCCATGATAGCTCACCATGTTTATAAGGTTATCGTGAGTTATCTTGAGTTATTTACTTGAGTTATCATGCTATCAGCTGCCAATCTAGTCATTGTAGTCAGTCTAGTCAATCTCTCTCATCAACAAATTTTGCACCATTCTGTGTAAAGTCTAGAGTCTTTTGAAATTCACCAGTTTCTGAAATACTCAAACCAGCCCATCTGGTACCAAAAACCATTGCCATAACTAAAGTGAGCTCAAACTTCCCATTCCGATGTTTGATGTAAACATTAACTGAAGCTCTTGACTTGTATCGTATCATATGAGTTGTTGTGCTTCCACACGATTGGCTTAATAGATAACTACCTGAATGTACAGGTGTTCTTAATAAAGTGGAAGCTATGTGTGTATTAGCTATGTGTAGAAATTGAAGTGCATGCAGCTTAAACCATAGTAGATCATGTACAATGATCTGAGATAGTACCAGAGTATTTACTTTTTAAATCCACATTTGTAGTAAGGTCAAGTTGGAATATACTATAATAACAACAATAATAATAACAACAATAATAATAATTATTGTTGTTATTATTATTGTTATTGTTGTTGTTGTTGTTCTGGGAATCTCTCCTCATACCCAAAACGGGAGCTTGTGCAGGTAGTGTTCGATTTCCACCAGCAGGTGGCGACAGACACTCTTGTCGGGACCGCGTGGATTCAGCTCTGGGGTCCTCTGTGACATGTGAAGTGTGTGTGTGTGGAGTTTTGGCTCGTATGCTGGAGCGTGCACGAGTCAGCGAAGGGGGTAAGAGTAAAGTCTAGCTCATAAACAGAAGAGTAAAGAGGAGGAGAGAGAGCGCACACACACGCGTGCTTTAAGAGCCTCCAAAGAGTTCGTACACTTTCCTGTCCAGACTTTAAAGTCCTGAACCGATTTGCAGTGGATGTACAGGCATGTCGCCGGCTCACGAGAGCGGAGGAAGGTGGAGGCTGAGGCGCGTAGAACAGAGACTGGCACCGTGGAGACGCGCGCAACACCAACTGGCACCGTGGCGACGCGCGCAACACCGCCGCAGCCTTCTGCACTTCATCATGATTGTATTGAGCAGCTCCATGACGCGCACTGCTGCCGGTAAGAGCGCTACTTCTTTCCCTCAACATCAACTACTGCATGTTCCAAAAAAACTTTAGGATGCTGCTATTGAAATGCACTAATGTTCACACTAAAGTTGGCTCATGCACTAATGTTCACACTAAAACTGGCTCATACACCAGTTGGGTCCAATCTTAGTGGCTGCTTTTGTTTTTATATCTAAATGGAACGATTTTCCAGGCTGTTTCACTGTGTATGTAAAAGAACACACAGCCTGTCATTGAACTATCATAAATAACCAAGGGACAAGATTACAAATATTGTTAGTATTTTAAATATATTATATGATCATTTTTTTTTTATATTATTTAAAATTTAGTTACACACCATGTCATCCGGCTGACTCTTAATAACACTTAATTAAATGCTTTATTGGCAGTAAAATGTGGTTTGTGTGGTTGTGCTTAATTTTCTGCCATTGTTGCATAAATAACAATAATGTTTTAAAGTGTTATTTTAATGATGACTTGTCTGGACGCTTAACTTTAAGCGCTCGCGCCTTGGCGTCAGACAGATTAAAATATCTCATGCGCAAATCTAATCAACTACGATCAACTACGGTGGCCGCAGAGGAACTAACACTATTCCACCCACCACGTGTTGAATAAAATTGATTAAAAAAAAAAAAAAGACACATTGAACTTACATGACAATTTTTATCTAATAATCAATGCCATATGTGATTGTGTGAAGCATTCATTTTATGATTAAATACTATGCAACTTATATTTATATCTTTTTTAAATCTTAAAAAATATTGAAATCTTTACCCAAAGAAAGCGATGCAGCAGTGCTTTAGTCCTTTAATCTGTCCATCTTTCATACTAGTATCACCACACTGACATCATGCTTGTCATCTCCTTCATTGCTAACTAGCTGAGTCCAAGATTGGATTTCTCACAAGTGCATCAAGTGTCATTGATTTTTACTGAAATGGTAAAAATAGAAGCTCTCGCTCTTTTTTTTTTAATGAGCTAATAGCAGAACCTGACGATCATCTTTTATATTTGAGATTGTTGGATATAATTCTCTTATTAAACACCATTGAATGTGTTCCTGTGATATCAGAGCAACAGGCAACTGCTTATTTCTCACACGAATAACAACGCTACAACACCAACAAACAAACTGAAAACAAATCCACGAAACAAGTCACAAACATATTTAATGTATTTTAGTTTTAAGGTAACAATATGAGCAATATGAGTAGCACTTGTAACTTCTGAAAGCTAATAGTGAAATGGATGTTAGTGACTCAGGAAATACAGATATTAAACTATGTGTGTGAATATATGACTGTATTGATGTGTGTGTCTGTTGAGGTGTACAAGCTTTTCTTAAACCTCCAATCTTCAAAATAGACTTTGAAAATTTTCATTTCCGTGTCTTAAAGTACCCTAATGTCTTCCCTCGCTGACCCTACCCTTACTCTATAGCCACTTTTGTATAATGACGGAGAGTTGATCCTTAAATCAAATTGGAGCCCATGTTGGTTTTGCCTCTACATAGAATGACAATGGAGTGCTTAAAGTGCAATAAGTGTGTGTGTCACCGTCTTAAGCCTCTCAGTTGGAGGGCCTTTGTAAAGTCAGATTGCTTCATTTGCCTCAGAAAGGGAACTGGGAATAAGATAACACCTAATTATGCAGCGCAAAATCCCCCATTGAGCAAAGTACATTTGCTAAAGTGCTATCAGTAAAATCTCAAGTGCTGAAAGAAGTCTGTGGTGTTCATTTAGGTTTAGTGCTAAGTAGGGGTGCAAAGAACAGAAATGCGTGTTAAATTTAGTTGAAAGAGTGATTTCATGGAACAGTGAGATAAAATTTTAGATGTTAGATTAATCCAAAGGCAAATATTCTACTCTTTTAACTTTTTACTGTTTCAAATTTTGCAATTATATACAGCATTATTTGTCTGCCTTTTTATTGCATGCCCCATAGCAGAAAATGTGCCTATAATCAGTTAGGATATGTAAGGATTAAAACTCTAAAACAGGGCATGCTAGGGAAATAATCAACAATGGGATGGCAGGATTTGCATTTACCAGTACCACCCTGAAGTTATTTTCCTCGAGCAAGTGATTTATTTCTTTTATACTGCAGCAGGTTTTGCAGGAATCAACACTTTTCATTCATTAAAGAACAAAACATGATACTTACATATCATGTATACACATTTTAAGTCATGTAACATCTTAGAAACAAGTAAGTTCCTGTTATTATTGAAGCTGTAGCAGAAATAAAACATTCAATATTTTACCAGAATTTCTATCTTATTGTAATAAGATACAATAAGATAATGTGGCTTGTCCACTGAGTCCTGAACAGTTTTCTCTGACATTCAATTTACTAACTGACACTGGAGACTCCTTACATCAATATTAAATAAATTTCTCCTCACAGAAAATGTCACTTCCACACAATTTTTTCTTAAATATCTGTTCATATGTAATAATTACTTGTAGCAGCATATGCAGGGGCAACATGCAAGTCACTGTGCATGATGTTACTATATAAATGTTTACATATTCGATGAAGTGATTTAACCTCAGTACAGCTAGAGCACAGAAAATGAATCAAAACCTTTTGACCAATCAGAAATAAGAATTCGGCAGCACTGAATAAATCGTGATGAAAGCAAACACAATATTAAATATATCACTATCCTGAGAGCTCAGTGTATAAAGCATCAAAGATGAAGCTGTTTTCTGAGGTTTCTTATTTTATCCAAGTGTAAAAGTAGCTTCAAATGCTTCTTGGAAAAGGCAAGCTCATAATTATGTATTATGAAAGTTGAACATAAAATCTAATGAATAAAAAACCCTTGTGCAATGTATTTAATATATGACAATATCATAGACATGGGTGAAAGTTAGGAAATGATCCTGATACAGTATGTCTGGAAATGGGTCTAGTGTGTAACTGGTTGTTCGTAAGGAAATACATCATTGTTTGTCTTCATTTTCATCGCATGCCACGTAGCAGATGTCTGTTTCACAGCAGGTACAGGCTCCAATGCATGCTGAGACCTAAATGAAGACCTGTTAGTTGATGGATGGATCTTGTCATTGTTAGGTAGGTTACAGCATTACGTTAACACAAATGGAATTTCTTAACTGCCGCTCACGGATGATCTCTCACAACATGTTCCTCAAGCTTTTCACGTGAACTTTTATGATGGCGGACAAAAGAGAGAGAGAGAGAGAGAGAGAGAGAGAGAGAGAGAGAGAGAGAGAGAGAGAGAGAGAGAGAGAGTTCACCATGAATTCATGCAGCCAAGCTGAGAACAGCCTGTGAGATGGAAAAAGAGCTCTTCAGTAATTCAGACTTTAGGTCTAATAACAGTTGAGAGACTATAAATCATGAGGGTGGAACCGTTTTGTTGCAGTGTTGAGCAGAACAGAATGTTGATACTAAAGGCACTTTACCTCAGAAGGAGCACTGCGAGGGAGGACCTGCTCTGAACCTCGCTCACACTCTGTGGTTTAATCTGGTCTCCAAATGCTTGGTACAGCCACTCCAGCGTCCATACTTCTGTCTTAAAAAGCCTTTATAGATATAAAAGGAATGCTGATTCGACCAAGTATAACAAACCTGTGCAAGCCTTACAGTCTGTCTTCTTTCTTTATCATGTTCTGTTCAGTCTTTATCACATTCTTGGCTCAGATTAACACAATATTGCAGTATGATTTATTAATCACTGAGTTAAAAATCATTTTCAGCACACACTATTTATCCCTAGTTTAAATGTGTATATTAGTGGTGTCAGGCATAAAGAATTACCCACATCCCCCCATTTATTACTGAACTTGAAGACTAGCCAGACTGAAATTTAGCTTGACGTTGGAGATGCGTATAATGAAAGGACAGCGTTAGTTTCCATCAGCGCCATTTAATCGTTTGAATAATTACGCTCTCTAACCTCTCCCTATGAGGAAATGTTTCTCCAAAGAAAGCTGGGTGTCCTATTCGTAGATTACAGACTCTGTGGAACTCGGCTTGCAGCTTGTGGTCTGCTTTGTGTAACTTGTCTTGAGAGACGGTTTGGTACAAATTGTTTCCTAGAGTCAGTGTGTTTGGTTTTGTGATGTAGCAACTGGCAGACTATGGAGTCGATGATTGTCTTTATTCACAAGCATGACGCTGTAGCAGAGCATTACGGCTTACATAGCAGAGAATTTTTTATTTTTTCTGCCTGATGTCTTCCTCAGTGCCACTAAGCTCTGTGCTTATATGTTAGAATTTAGACTCAAAAGCACTTTTTTGCTTGGAATTGGAATTAAAGAAGCAGTTTGTTGCTTCAGGGCCCTTTGTTACCTGTGAATTGCAATCTCAGAAAACACTGATAACCCTTTTCCTGGGTCCTCCACCTTACAGTACCTCACCCCTGTGTGTATGATCTGGGAGATAAAGAGGGATCAAGAAAACACAGCTGAGCCTCTTGTTTCCAGATGAGTTCAATTCTTTAACAAAAAAAGTAATGACGAATCTGCAATGAAACACAAGCATCTCCGGACATATTTAATGTCAGCATTTTGCAATCCAAGCAATTTATTTTGTAGCCCTATATTATTACTTTCGCATCGAAATGTTAGAAACTTAAAATATACCACAGTGCTGTTGAATTCTTAAGTCTGATCGCTCAGAAGCTGAATCTTTTTTTGTAACAGAAAACCTGCAGTATGGCAGATACTCCATCTGACACATGACTGAGGACAAAAAAGAAAGGGTGGTGAAGGATTGACCAGTTAAACTGATTAATCTGTTTTGACTTGTTCTGCAGGATACATCAACCAACATCAACATCAACCATGACTATAAACGGACAAAAAATGCAGACATTCTTTATCACATTAAAAAAAAACACTTCCCCTTATTAGAAAACGCTCAACTTCCTGGTTGTAACAGTACAGTAGCTTTGCTGTGCATCAGCCCACATCACATCACTCTGTCTTTGATTGTTTTCCTATACCGGCATGCCCTGTCATGTTTTACTCCTTACTCATCCATCAAATTGCCTGTTTATATTGTAGGCCTGTTTTTCTTAGTCTTAGGCACAATAGAGCCTAATTGTGTTACAGTTTATTAACCTCGCAAACCCCTGCTTTATTATTCAGCAATTCATTTTAAAGGAATTATCAATTTGATTCTGTTTCATTTGTGAAGTGCTTTTAACAATAGACATGTCACAAAGTATTATGTAACTATGATGAATTATTCATTAAGTATTTTGAAACTAATAGGAAGTGAGAAATTTATCTCAGGACCCATCAATGTCTCTTGAGGCTTTCTGGGGTGACACCCATGATACATGGACACTGGCAAATCTCTCTCACCCCCCCTACACAGTCACGTCTTTGTATATACCACGTTCCCAGAGCTCGTAAATACCTTACCTTTACAGCTCAATCAAATATGAATATATATATGTATATGTATGAAGTATCAGTCATCTGGGAGTTCTCTTTTTTTAATCGCACACTGCAGGTCTTGAGGGTTTAAAGGTTCCGTCACTGAAGAGGGCTTTGTACATTCAGAATTTAGCCTCATGTTGGGCCAGGAATATTTTTGCCTAATAAATGCCTCCCATAAGGCAAAATGTGACCTGGAAACTGTAGTAATATAATAAGTGATCTAAGTGGGTCCTTCCCAAAGCCTTTCTTTTCTGAGGAGCGATTTCAGAAAATGATTTTATCTCTAACACACCTAATCTAAATATCCATTTGAGGAAAGTGAGGTTTGTGTAAATAAGTAGAAAGAAGCAATTATACTGCACGTGTGTGTGTGTGTGTGTATGTATGTATATATATATATATATATATATATATATATATATATATATATATATATATATATATATATATATATATATATATACCTGTAAATTAATTTATTATTATTATTACTATTACTAGTATCAGTAGTACTATTTAACAGGCATTTAAATAAATTAACATGTAAATATTAATGTATATTTAATAAACATGTATTCTATGAAATAGCTAAATCTTTGTTTGGTAAAGCTGCTACTGTAATTTAATGTAAAGACTAGATTTATTTAATAGATGAATTTAGACAGTGTTTGCATTAAAAGTAACACAGGTATATGTTGTGTGTCACGAGTGTGTAATTATAGTGATGCAGAACTGCCTTTTTTCAGTTAGAGCTATTTTCTAGAATTATTTTTTCCAATAAAATAAGTAAAGTATTTCATAAACATTTCACAGTTTTCTTATACTTGTTTCTTACTTGGAGTTCTTGAATATTTAGCACATTTTAAATTATCGTTTATTAATGTTATTAATGTTAAAAAAATGTTTTTAGAAAAGTATTATTTCTAATTTGTAATTGCACAGATAATTGTGATTGAAATGAAAGGAATGAAATAAAAAATATCCAGAAAGCTGGTTTATAAAATACAAACATGAAATAAACAGCTTGTTATGAGCTGGAGAGCTTTATATAAATTGATATAAATGTATTTTTTTGAATGCACACATCGCATGTTGTTGACTGTCGTCATTCTCTTTTAATTTCATAAATGTTCCGTACCGCAAAAAATGACCCCTTTTAGTGTCAGCATTATTTGTTTAGCCAGATTGAACAAATTTGTTTGTTTATTCACAGCAAGTGGATGTTTAGCTTATTTTACAATTCGCTCTCAGATGCTGCTTCAAGTTTCCTGCTGTATACTCGCTAGTAGAGCGAGAGGTTACGTGGCACAGCGTCTGTGGTCATTGGACTCAACGTTATAAGAGGAAATCTGGAGCTCTGGGCTAGTACAAGTGCTGCAGAGTTGAGACTAGTCCTAAAAAGAACTGCACTGTAAATAAATTGAGGTTTAAGTACAATGTTTTTTTTTCTAAGGAAACATCATATGTTGATGATGATAAATGATTAGAGGATGATGCTTTGGCTCACAGTTCCTTCTCCTTCTCTGTCTGGGTGTGTGTTCCACTCTGTTAAGCGTGCTCATCCTCTTTTTGGCTTGCATTCCCACATTGGCCACTTTCACACGGTATTTTGGATGCTTTAGAGCTGGCATGGTTTTCATTGCTTTCTCACACTCTGCTGATTGACAGGTCAAAGCCACTAAAGAGTTAGTGTTTCAACAGCAGGAGCTTTCCAGCTTGTCCCACCCTTGTGCTGCTTTTATTGTGCTTAATAAGGAATGTATCACCAGCTTATGTAAGTTAAAAATCAATAATCTGAGTCACAAATATAATTGCATAGTTGATTATTCGTTGTAGTTTTTCTTTCCAGATTTTTGAAGTCATTTGTTTTGTTACATGAATGTTTTATTGTTCCATCTATGGGGATTTTTCTACAATGCAAATAGATTTTATTCAAAATCCTTTTTTGTCCTGCACTGTTGGTTTCATTATTATTATTTGGGTGTTCTCTACAGCATAGCTGTGTCACTCTGAATTGTTGCCATCAGTTTTTCATGTGTCCCAAATGGAGCTTGGCTGATCACACTAACTCTGTGTGTGTGGTGTATGTCTGTGTGTGTTTGGGGGAATTGTATGTGTATGGGGTGTATGTCTGTGTGGAGTGTGTGTGTTTGTATGTGTATGGGGTGTATGTCTGTGTGGAGTGTGTGTGTTTGTGTGTGTGTGTTTGTGGTGTATGTCTGTGTGGGGTTTGGAGTGTGTGTGTAGTGTAGTGTATGTCTGTGTGGTGTGTGCATGCATAGCTGTGTGTATGCGTGTCTTTGGTTTAGTGTATGTCGGTGTGTGGTGTGGGGGTGTGTGAGTCCGTGTGAAGTGAATGTTTGGGGTGTATGTGTGTGTGGCGGGGGTGTATGCATGCATGGGTATGTGTGTGTTTGGTTTGGTGTATGTCTGTGTGTGGGGGGGGTGTAAGTGTGTGTGTGTGTGTGGTGTATGTCTGTGTGGACTGTATGTTTGGGGTGTATGTCTGTGAGGGGTGTGTGCGCGCACGCGTGTGTGTGGGTGTATGAGATAGAGAGAGCATATTACTCTGTTTCTTGCATGGTGTTGTTGCTACTGAGCCATCAAAATTACATCTAATAATTTTTATGAGTATCTAATGATTCACCTTAGCGCTATGTGGCAGCATAATGTTATATTACCACAATATTAATGTTCTGTAGAGTTATTTCTCTCTTCCAAGCTGATCACACTTGCTGTTGCAGTCCCAGGTCTAATATTGTAGCTGAAAATGATTTGTCATACAAGCATATGATGATGATGATGATGATGATGATGATGATGATGATGATAATGATTCTTATTCATCTTACACATATTTTTCAGTAATTATTCTAAGAGTAAAGAATGCAAGAATCTGGACCTGATAAGATTCTCTGAAAGATTAAGGGGTTCAGAAACATTACATTATTATGAAAAGCCTTTTAAATGATATTTTATAGTAACCGATTAGCCTGTACAGGGTGTTTCAGTAATATTTATGTATATAATATGTAAAATAGTCTGTTTTATCACATATACACACCTCAGCTATACCTCAGGTTTGACTTTGATTTATTGTCGAGTAATTAGTATCAGTGGCTAGAGAAGCCTCAATCCGGATGTGGACTGAAGGAAAGACTTCTCAAGAAGCTTACTTTGAAGATTAGCCCCGTTAAAGCCATTTAGGATAAAGCCGTTGGTTTAACAAGCCAACTTGAGCCACAGGGATACTAAGATCCATGTGAATCTTAAAGGGATTGGGGGCAAAAAACTCCATCCCTTTTGTTTGTGTTCGATCAATTACGCTTTTACCCCATGGCATGCTTTATTGCATTATTAGATATGGAAATGTTACAAGCTCCAAAATAAGTTAGTTGGTAAATACTATGTACAGTTGTAGAAATGATATTATTTATAATCCCACTCTCTGGTGTCACCCAAATGAAGATGGGTTCCTCTCAAGGTTTCTTCCTCATATCATCTCAGGGAGTTTTTCCTCGCCACCGTTGCCTCAGGCTTGCTCAGTTGGGATAAATTGAAAAACGTCTATTCTAGATTTTTCTATTTCAGTAAAGCTGCTTTGAAACAATGTCCATTCTTAAAAAGACTTTACAAATAAATCTGAATTGAACTGAAAATGGAGAGTAGACTCCTCTCCACTGCTTCTCTCATTCTACCCATCCCGAGGCATCCAGAAATTGTACCAGCTCCGATTGTCTTCTGTGCCATGAAGATTTTGGACCTCCACTGAAATGAGGCCGACTGTGAGGATCCTGAGGCATCTAGAGATGTTCCAGCTCCAGTTAGACTCTGCTATACTAAAGAGGAGATGCCATCTACATGTAGTCTTTGAGGACAACAACCTCCTCATCAATACAACATTTATCAGACTGTAAAGGATGAGGATGAGGTTCCCCTTTGAGTCTGGTTCCTCTCTAGGTTTCTTCCGTTACCATTAAAGGGAGTTTTTCCTCCCCTCAGTCACCTCAGACTTGCTCATTAGGGATAAATACAAACATTTAAATATATCTAATATTAATGTAGAATCTTTGCATTATATTAATCTTTATATTAACCTTTTGTTTTATGTTTATGTTCTGTAAAGCTGCTTTGAGACAAGGTCCACTGTTAAAAGCGCTATACAAATAAATATGAATTTAATTGAATTTGAACTCCTGTATATAAAAATAGTTGTTTCACTGTGCAACTCTGTGACTGCACAAGGAAATCACTGTTGATTCTTGTTGTTCCTTTGCTGCACTTCCTGCACATTAAATACAGAAAAAGAAAGAAAGGACTTTAAGATCTTTGACAATGCAGCATCTTTTTTAGGCTGTCTGTCTTCCTGAAATATTTCCACGGCTCTGGATTTGCATTCGCTTGTCGGACCAGGATCACTCCAGTATCTTTGTTGCTAATTAGCACTTGCTTTATTCATGTGTCGCATCAACTCGTCATCTCATAGGTCAGCTAGGAGACGTCTCACACTTGTGAAGTCAGGATAGACTTTATATTCTTATATGTTATTTAAGGGGTTGTACACTTATCGGCTGTATGCAGTGTATGAACTAATTTTATACTCGTGCGGGGTGTTGTGAAGGAGCTATATATGAGAAAGTATTGAGAAAATATTAAGAAAGACTGTCTGCAGTGAGTGATTAAGTCTCTGTGCATGGAGCCTCTGGCACTTCAGCGCACACTTCAGACGAGTCCTGTGACCTCAGACTGCTGTTTGTTTAGGGCCAGCCTTTGTACAGTTGTCACTGCCGGTGGTTTACAATTAGGCACAAGCCACTGTTTGTTCTGCCACTTCACTGGAGGAGAAAAGAAAAGGCAAAGAAAGAGGCTCATGTTGTTGTTCTGTCTGGCAGCTTGACCCTGGATGTGTGGCAGTGGGTGAAAGAGGAGGGGCTCGTCCTGGATCTGTTCAGAAGCATGCCTGCTTTTTATTCTCTGCTCTTTTCCGGATTGCTTTTATTACATTAATTCCTCCAGCTTGTGCATTTCAGATATTTTGTTTTTCCTCTTTACTCCTCCGAATTCATTCCAGCTCTCGTTAGATTCTGTTCATTTCACCCCGTAGCAGGCAGAACTGCTTTAAGCAAACCACTCTTACCATGGAATTCTGAAATAAAAAGCTTAATGTGCCCCAACACTTTGTAATCGGAAGCCAAGCAAGCCACAGAGGACCAAACAGAGGGAACCAACACTAAGTGTTTTTAAGAAAAGAGTGAAGGAGCTCTTAAAAAAAAATTCTGATTAACTGCACTACATGCCTGTGCTAAAAAGTCTTAGCGAGCATTATTTACAGTGTATTGTCCTTCATTTTAAGTGGTTGGCTAAAACTCTAGTCCAGTTACAGACTTCCTCTCCTCTCACTTTCCCTGCAGTTCTTTTCTCACCACTGACAAGCTGCAGCCATAAATTCCATCACTCTTGACAGTTTACTTTGCAAAACGATGTTGACGAGACGCAGCCCCGCTCATGTGGCCAGGTTGTGTGTTCGCTCCTGGCGATGAGAACCTCCATCTTCCATCTCAAGGAATGGAAATCGAATTTGGCAGGCTACGGTATGTCTTTTGTGCTCCAGCGGAACCTTTCGAAGGTGGATCAAAATCTCAGTGTGTCAAGGGGAAAATTGAGTTTACCTGAAGTAGGACTTCCAGACCTTAAGAATTATTTCATTCTGGATGATTTCCAGAATTGGCAAGACCAGTGGAGTCTGGACAAATCCCAAGGTTAACTTCATTTATTGGTGTCGAGCATCGGTTTCAGCAAGGCAGGAAATGAGAGTGCGTTGTGCCCGAAATGTCTGTATTACAGGTGTGGAAAAAAGCAGGAGACGTGACAAGAAAAGCAAAAGGAAGCAAGGCTGAGCGATTGTGATGAATTAGTATCCTCGCCAGTTTGGACACGGCACACTTCAGAGAGAAAAGTCATTTACTCACAAGATAACCAAGAGGCAAAATACGAGTGAGGGAGTGGTTTAGTCAAACAAACACACAGAGAGAGAGAGAGAGAGAGAGAGAGGTTTTTGGCAGACTAATGACATGACTTTCATTTTGTTGTGCTGCAAATTATTGTACACAAAGCAGGACACTTTTCTGTGTTTAGTTTAATGAGATGCACAAGGAGAATTGATTGAGTCAGTTTGAAACTGTATTTGTTTTTAGATTTCAGAACCAATTTGTGTTATAATCATTTCATACTGCTACTTCTGCACACATTTTCAACTTGATATCTATGCGTATACATACACAGACACAAACACACACACACAAACACACACACACAAACACACACACACAAACACACACACACACACACACACACACACACACACACATATATATAAATAAAGTATATAAAAAGATCTGACTCAAATGTGGTTCAGGGAGCAGGAGACATCAGTTTCACACATGGAGTATTGGCCCACACCACACTGTCCAGACCATAACCACATTGAGAATCTTTGGGATGGGCTAAAGAAGACTTTACACAGCAGTCTGACTTTCCCATCATCATCATCATCATCATCATCATCATCATCATCAACTTGCCAAGGCAAATGTGTGCCGTAATCAAAGAACAAAATATTACATTGTGTGACTGGCCAGGTACTGTATCTTTTTTTTTTTTTGTGATAACAATACAGAATCCCATTTTGGTTTTACATAAAAAAAAGGAGTAAAGTAAAAAAAATTCTATTTGAACTACTTCAAATAGAAGGGTGTTAGTGTGTATTTGCATGTTATTGTAACTACTGTATAAATCTTTGATTAACACATCTGTAGACAATAAGTTCGACCACTTACTCCACATTCATTTATAATGAAAGACTAAAGACTGCTGTGAGATATAACTAAGAATGCTTAAAATTTAAGTCACTTTATAAAACAAATGTGCAATTACATAGGGAGGCGTAGTAAGGGAATATGAAGAGGCGATAACACTTACGGCTCAGTCGTGGCATTTACGGGATTTTTCTCAGCATCCAAATGAAACCTAGAAATGTTATTCTACATTTTTCATGTAAAGCAGAATTCAGACTCAAATTCGCTTGACCAATTCACATGACCAATTCCCACAAAGAATGGATGCAGGAGATGACACGCTTGGTTCTGGTAGTGGATGATTTAATATAAACCAAGCGGCCTGGACTGTGGTCTCTTTGGTCAGTAAAAACTGGAGGAGCCACTTATTATTAAATAGTGCTCACACCAGACGTTTGCCTTGCTGTTTTCGTACAGTTCCTTGGCGCACATTTGAAAAAGAAAAATAATTGCCTTGTCTTGACACACGCTAGGGTTTTTGCGGTGAAGTTCTGTTTTTTCTCTCCGCCTGCTCAGGCGTTCTTGTTAGCGATGTTGCTGCTTCTGTAACAACGTTCATCTGAATCCAACAGAATACAACATTTTTTCCTTGGGTGCAGTCAATCAGATCATGGAAGGTGCTTCTGATTTTCTTTAAATCATCATACCTCTCATTTTTTGATCATTCTGATATTTAGCAAATACACTAGGCTAGTCTGCCTAAATGTTCTTTAAGCCATACATTTTATGCATTTTTCCCCGATATTCTTCGATAGACGACAACGACGTTTCGAGTTTTTTTTCAATCTGCTTTCTTATATTCGTCTGGAAACTCCATAAGGCGTTTGTCAGAACCCAGCTAAAGGTGATATTGTAGCTGGAAACTTTCCCTCGAGTGCCAGCTGTTCTGCAAAGCCACTTACTCCCAATCTGCATTCGACCCATTGTGAGTTTAATCCTTATTTAATGGAACTATGGTGGTTATTTATTGTACTATGTTAAGGAGATTAACATCTGTTTATGTGCATGCTGCTGGGTTGTATAATTGTATTTGTAATACTCTGACAGAATAGTTGGCCTGCTGTAAGATCCAGTTTGCACAATGCACAGCCTGTAGAGACCTCGCTGCTATTATTTCTGACGTGTGTGGCTGGACTGCTGATTTCAAATGGAAGGCAAATGTGTGATTCATTGCTGTTTTATCACATGTCTAAACACAGAGCATATCAAGCCGAGCCCCTTTGTTATTGTTTGCTCTCCACTGGCTCGTGGTGTTTAAGATGTCTGAAAATCGGCTGCTTTTATTTCCAGTATCTTGGAAATTTGGCTGTATTTATAAGCTTAATGAAACTGTTTAGAATTTTTGGCAAGGGTTCGTATTAAGTCATAGAACGGCAATTTTACAGAAGATGGCTGTGTTATATTTAGTAGACACAGTTTAAATGTTCTGATATTAGAGCTCTTGTGCAAGTCAGCAAAACGTATTGAAATTCGAGGCAGTTATTTTCAGACGTGGAAAAGTGTGTAAATCCTTTTGTCAAAGTAACACCCATGACGCCAAGGTCCTAAATCGGTGGTTTATAAACGGTCTCCTGTTCACTACACTAATGCTCCCTCCGTAAAGCTTTCTGCTTTCATGACACAGTTCATTTGTAATAAAAAAAGAAAACATAAAACATGGATTTTTTTTTTTTCAAAAAATCAACATGGAAGAAGGGGTGGAAAGGACAAGAACCTTGTATTTAACCCCAGAATGTTTTTAATACATTGAATTTCTGTTGTTCCTTAAACCTCACTCTAAACCATTTCTCCTTTAAAGCACTGATATACTCTGTCTTAACAATTGGCTATCATCGATCTAATATTAGACTTTAAAATATAGCACTCTATGTATTATGGGATTTTATTATGATCATATATTTCCATGCTACTTATTTTGTCCTCTGGTCTTCAGTGGGTGGATCTGAATTTGCTGTCATTGACAACAAGTAAAATGAGAACAGTTTCAAGTCTGAGAGCTTTACAGTAGTCTGCGGTTTTGATTATGAACTACCGTGTTTTATGTCAACGGTTTTAAAATTGATAGGAAATTTGACAGAGTGCATATGAAGGCCACTGGTTTTAAAACCACACTGACATAGGAAACATAGAAAGCCAAAAAAATCAGCAAATCTGCAGTAACGTTTTCCATAGATGAAATAATTACAGGTCTGTAGGCTTTATTAAGGTATTAAGAATGGGTTGGATAAATACAACCAGTTTTACAGACCAGTTATTTACATAGTGATGCATGTGACTCAACAAACTGTTCTGTTAATTGACTGGTGAGTTGTAGATGAAGTAAGTAAAGAAAGAACTTTGGACTGGAGTAAATAAGAACATTAAAGTGATTATTTCATCTAAAATTAATAACCGGATAAAAAATAATAGTCATTTCAGCAAAGTAACATATTTTTTTGAAAACAGTTTTGTAGGATTAGTTGGTACACTTCAGTGTGACAAGGTTTAATTACTGGGTCTGGTGTTGTGTATTTATCTCATTGCAAAGTTCTCTGACGGTGGTAGTTTATTTTAAATATCCAAGTTTGAGGTTGGTAAAAGGCCCAGTCTGAACTGATCGGAGTGTCATGAGTTCGAATCCCAGGTCCATCAAGCCGCCACTGCTGTACCCTTGAGCAAGGCCCTTAACCCTCAATTGCTCAGTTGTATAAATTGAAAATAAAAAATATAAGTCACTCTGGATAAGGGTGTTAATGTAATGTAAATGTAAATGTGTTCCTCATGCTCTCTATGTAGCTGTGGGGCAGGTTTTCTGGTTTCCTTACATCTCTAAAAAGCATGGCAGTTGGTGGATCGGCTATGCTAAACCTTATGGATGAATGAGTGTAAATCTGAGTGTATGCATGTTGCTTTATGGTGGAATTGCATCTCATTCAGGGTGTATTCCAGTCTCATGACCAGTGTTCACAGGATAAGTCACAGATGCATGTGAAACCTAACCAGGATAAAGCAGCTATTTGAGACAAATGAATCAGGACCCTTGCTTTGTTTCTATGAGCTTACTACATAATATTTGTAAGTGAGTAAGTGTAATGCCATGTCATCGAATGTAATTTTGTAATCCCTGGACAGACATTTATTTTTATTACAGAATAGTTAAGGATTTTCTTTCATCTGATCTCACAATCAAATACTTTTGTAAATATAGCTAAATTTTACATCTATCAGCACTTCTTATGTGTGTTGAGAATTGTGTTTCCTCCAAAATAGAAAACCACCGTGTAATCTGCTTGTCTTTTTGGTTTCCTCATGGTGGATATAAGGCACGTCGGCGTACAAAGTTTCACGTCTTCAAGGTGGTCTTGGACAGACCTTAGGATCGCCTGGGTGCTTTGTTACATGAAAGAAATTAGCCGGGGTTTCATGGAGTGCTGAAATATGTGCAATAACAGAAAAATGGTAGGTCACTGGAGTCCATGTTGGTCTGAGACTTACAGTCAACACGATTTAGAAAAACCACAGCCCTCGCTTACATTGATTAAAAAAACCACAAGAGAAATATCTTGAGAAAAGAGCAAGAGGGCAGAGTATACACTGCGTGAAACATGACTTCATATTTTCATGTTGTATTTTCTTCCCTTTCTTGGTCAAATCTGACAGGTGACAATATAATATTCTATTTGTTTTTGATTCCTTCTCCTTTATCGGTGCGAGGAAGAGGTCTCTAAGTTCCTCCAGCAACTGAGAAAGTGAATGGAAAGGTTTCCCGGCTGCGAGTGTCACCAGGAACTTGCATTCAAGTGCATGCAGCTTTTCATCTCTCCCTTTAATTGATTATAATTTTTTCTCGGCCAAGGTCGATTCCTGAGCACCAAGCGTGGGACGCCGAGTTACACAATTCGTACAAAGCTCATATATATAACTGACATTTCATTTTTGTTATTCATTTACTGATGGATGAAACAAACATAATGAATCAAGTCAAATTTCAGGGGATCTCAGGTTTGAAGCTGCAGCAATTTGGACTGTGTGGGTGATGTTATTTCTTGATGTAGGTCTTCTCCCATTTTTAACAAATTGTCTAGAAATAATGGGTGCGTGACAGGGGGAGGGAAAGACAAAGATAACAAGGCTGAATAGTTTGGCAAGAACAGTTTGTGAAGATGTATTTCTCGGACGGCAGAGCTATTTTCACCTCTCCTTGAGGAAGTGTTGCCAAAAACAATTCACAGGAAACACGTTTCATATTTTAATAACTATGCATGCTTATTCATTGGCCAGGTCTGAAGGATTTGCTCTCATTGTGAGAGAACCTTCAATCCCTTAAATATCTAAATAGTTTGTGTAGATTGAAGCCTAAATGAAAATTTTTTTAAATTTTATTTTATTTACAGTAGCATAAAATGTCTGTTTTTTGGACATAATTCTTTCTTTAACACCCTTTTACCAGTACAACGGCATTCCATATCTCTGGAGTACTCGAAACCAACTATCATAACTTTTCATGAGTTATTAAGCACAACTGAGGTGTGTGACATGTCAAAGAAATTCAGTGCTGAACATGGACACAACCGAAACAGGCACAGATTCCATTTAAATGTTAAATGTGACTTCTCTTGTTGGAACGAATACATTTACATTTACAGCATTTGGCAGAATGTAATGTAGATCCAGAGATTGTAAATGTGTGGTTCGATGAGAAAACTCTTCACATGTCTTCTGTTGTACAGTATACAGTTTTGAAATTTACAAACTTTCCTTATCGGCAAATATCCCAACCACAAGTGAAGTTCTAGCTAAGACTTGTTAGATCCAAATGTAAAAAAATTCCTACACAGTCATGTTGGCTGTCGATAACTGATTACATGCTGAAATGATTAGACTTGTGTCCATAACTCTATGACATATACAGTAGCTATTTAACAGCTTGCTCTGTCCATAGTCTATTTTGTTGGTGGTCAAATCCCAGTACTGCCAAGCTGCCACTGTTGTGCCCGTGAGCAAGGCCCTTACCTCACAATTGCTCAGTTATATACAACATATCCTTATCCAGAGCAATGTACAAAAGTGCTTTGAAGTCTATGGCCGCGTTCACACTGCAAGTCTTAATGCTCAATTCGGATATTTTGCTCAGATCTGATTTTTTTGTTTGGCTGTTCACATTACCTTTTAAAATGTGGCCTATATCAGATCAGCTGTTTTGAACTGACCCGCATGCGCAAACGAACAATAACAATGACGTCACACGCAGCACGCCGTTGCTCTAAAAAGTTGGCGAGGTTATGGAGGAAGTATTGTATCATCTGGTGCAAGCAAACATATCATGTAATGCTATAATGTGATGTATTCAACGCAAACATTATGAGCTGGTTCACGTAACCACTTTATATAACACTCTTAACACACGCGTTAACTGTCACGTTTTCGCCGGCGCAAAAAAAATAAATAAAAAAAAAAAGGTTTCGCCGGCGCATAATTGTGACGAATGTCGATGTAGATTGATGTAAAAGTCGCATCAAATCAACCTTGGCTGTTCACACTGTGGCCACATTGGAAAAGATCAGATTTGGGTCTGATCCAGGACCACATATGGAAGTGGCCCAGATCTGATTTGAAAAAATCAGATCTGGGCCAGATTTGAGTGTTCACACTACTCCTGAAGAAGTCTGACCTGGTCAGGATTTGGGCCACTTTTACCTGCAGTGTGAACGTGGCCTATATCAGTGAATGCATTAACACTTGTTCACTAGGTTACAGACTTAGGATACCATCAACCTATAACTCTGTTCAGTTTTTTAATAGGGTAAA
Organism: Tachysurus vachellii; assembly: GCF_030014155.1. Taxonomy (NCBI): domain Eukaryota; kingdom Metazoa; phylum Chordata; class Actinopteri; order Siluriformes; family Bagridae; genus Tachysurus; species Tachysurus vachellii. Next base: position 9,159,908 of record NC_083463.1, read on the forward strand.
TATACACATAAAAAACAGGCAAAAAACATGTGCTAGTTCTCAACATGAGATAAATATCAGTCACTCCAGATTGGTGTGTTTTCCAAATGCCGAAATTTTAAATGTAGATCTTGTGCCACTGAGCAATGGTTTACAATTCACAAGTCAGATCTTTTTCTTCTTTTACTGCTCATATTTCTGGGAAGATGTGCTGAAATACCTCTAACATCATTAGGTGGTTAATCCAGCCACAGACAACAAAACTCTGGTTCACACTCTGATTGTGTGGTGATGCGGTTAATTTGCTCTTAGACCTTTCTTTGTGGATGCTTGTTTATTTTCTAGTCTTATTAAATCTTCTTGAATCCTCTTCTCTCCATGTTTCTCACTGAGCAGCAACACTGGCACTTTAGTCAGACTTGTTTATGGATTTATTTGTGCATCCAAGCAGAAATCTTGGAAGAGACTTTGGGGGCTCTTGTTAATAAGAACCTGGGTTTGACCATTTTATTCAGAGTGTTGGGACAAAAAGCAGAATGGGAAAGGTGTGAATTTATTGGCAACAACATCAAGATTTTACCCAAGGACAGGGTTTGTGGACTGGGTGAAAGATTTTATACATATCATAGCCAGTGGTGTAAAGCTGCCATAAACTATGCTATAAAACACCATTGCCTTGAAAAGCCATGAGGCAGTGGAGACTTTGGAGCTGCTCATGACTTGGGACAACGTGGAATATTCATTATCTGAGATGTAAACCAGGATGTTTCAACTAAAAGACCAGCTACATAAAATTCCTTTGCTTACAAACATCTGGATAAGCAACTAATTTGACTGAATGGTGTCAAGAGTTACCTTTTAATCCTTACTACTGATTTGTTTACGGCTATAAATATGACAAATCAGTTTGAAATGTTTTGTTTCACACTGGGACTTTCACATTACCACTTTTCCCATCTGTTATTAGATGGAACTAGAGAATAAACACATACTTCTCTGTCCAATAGTCTTTTATAGTCTATTTATAGTCTTCGGTTGGTCTCTGTTTTTTGAACAAGCTCTTGGCATGGTCACTTCACTACTCAGACCAGAGAGGAAACATGGAAGAAAAACTTCTATATCTGTGAAAGTTTGAATTTCTGTTCACAGTGAGCTTTCGTACTGTATATGACAATAATTTACACAAATCTGAGTGATTTTATGCAATTTCTTTTTTTTTTTTTTTTTTAAGATGATCTGTTCTGCTACAATAGCTTTAAAAATGCTCGGTTTGACCCATAGATTAATATTCCTATGTTATGTTAAGTCCTATGTTATTGATGTTTTTACTTTTTGATCAATCACTTCATTTTCCTTTTTGAGTTTTTTAAGAGGTACCTGTAGATATGATTGTCCATTTATTTGACCGCTGATTTCAGACACAAAGGAATCAGTGGTGTTTTGTAAGTGTTTTGAGTCCAGTGATAATAAAACATACATTTTTACTTTTGACAAAACGAACATGTAAAAAATGTGAGTTTAAACCAACATATTCCAATTTATAAATTATGGACACAACCGAAACAGGCACAGATTCCATTTAAATGTTAAATGTGACTTCTCTTGTTGGAACGAATACATTTACATTTACAGCATTTGGCAGAATGTAATGTAGATCCAGAGATTGTAAATGTGTGGTTCGATGAGAAAACTCTTCACATGTCTTCTGTTGTACAGTATACAGTTTTGAAATTTACAAACTTTCCTTATCGGCAAATATCATAAATATATATAATGTATATAAATATATAAATATATATAAATTTGATCAAAGAATGAAGGAATGCAAAACCTCCTAGCTTCCATGGATGGAAAAAAAAAACATTCAGGTGGTGAGCTAGGGGCTTTGTCTTCCCTTGACCCATGGGAGTATGGGCCTTTCTCACCCCAACTTATCCTGTCCTGGGGTCGGTCTTGAAAAGAAGCACTCTGTGTGTCCTTTTCGTATCCATGAGAATAACTTTGGACCTAAGTAGAGTGCTTGATTGGCATGACGGCAGACCGGGAGAACCAGCTCAAGGGGGCTGCCTTCAAATAAAGAAGGATGGCGGCTGTGACCGATCTACAGACGGATGGGTGGAGGGAGCACAGGTTTTGATGAAGGATGGTTTGTCAAAGGGCCAAAGCCCCATTCATAGTGGAGGTGGGGCCTTGAGACCAAAGACCTCAGGCATCTGCAGGGTGTCTAAAACTATAGGAAAAGAGGAAGTTGAAGCAGTAAGCTCTGTAAGGTTGAGTGGAGGTGAGCTCTGGGAAGCAGCACACACACATAGATACTGTGATATCATTGTCTTTAAAGGACAAAGATCAATCCTTCTCCAGTCATTAAACGCCGTCTTAATTCGCCTTTTTCCCGATTTGCTGTATTGCGTGGGTACATGCTTTCCACAACACAGAGGGAGCTCCATCTGCATTTCTGCTTTAACCAAAATTTTAGTGTTAGTTTTAGCAGATGGCTGGAATACACTTCCTTTGCGTTCCCTTTTTCCCACCTGTGAATTTAATTAAGAGCCGTTTGGAGCCTGACAGTTATTAACCCCCTCACATACCATCACAGAGCAGGTTGGGAATTAATTGGCACGGCTTAAAGTGTTTATACATGTGCTCACTGAAGGTTGAGACAGCTTTCCATTCTTGTTGTGCCATTAAGGATATGGTACATGTTTAAAGCCCGTAAGTAATAATATAATCCTTTATGAAGATGTTTCACAGCCTTTCTGTCAGACATCCAGCTTGTGCTGAGGATTAGAATAACATTATTTTTATCCTTAACTGCTTTTGGACCAAAGTATTACAAAGGAAGTCCTCTGCTATGGATCATTTACTTTTTTTTTTTTCTTTTTTTTTTCTTTTTTTTTTTTTGATAGTGTCATGCATGATACAAAAGCTTTGTTGTTGTAATGCTCTTTCACTCTAATGCTCTACACATGGCTTCAGGTTTTTAAAAGCATATAGCAGTAACAGTATGGTTTGATCATTATATTTGAATCTAATTGTTAGGTGGAAGGTTGAATTCATTAAGCTCGCAAATTAGTTTCAAATTCAGATTAATTCTGATTGTGAGTCCAGATTTCTGTTGGACATTCACCCACCTCATAATCCCCAGTGTTAAATAAACCACTACGGTGTTTATACAAGTCTAACCGAACACAAATGAGCACTGGAGGTTCATTCATCATTTTAGATGTTAAATCAGCACCAGGTATGCTTCAAACACACTCCAGAATGCTGCGTGGTCTGTTGTGGAGAACATGTGGTGGCAGGTTTCATATCAAAAAATGTAGCCTTTTCTCTTTTAGACTTGTTTTCGTTTCTAAAGTTTAAATCGTCTCCAGAAGCTCTCTTCTGTTCAACGCATTTTGTCATAATGAATAAATCCTGAAAAAATGCACATGCCTTTGCTTGGACCGCTAACAAGCCAACGATTTAGCCTGATTAAGGGTGTGATGGATATCAAAGGCTGCTTATGAGTGAAACACACAGTCTTGAAATAAACCTAACAGTGTCTCAAGTGTCTCTGTTTTTGTGATAAAAACAAGACAGGACTGAAGTTTCTGCACAAGCATGAGACCGAGACCTTACTGCTCGGTTTTTGTGGTTGTATTGTAGTACTGCTCTGTATAAGGTCACGAAGATGAAGTTCTTATCTTGCGATTTAATACAGACTGCTTTTTATTTTTGCAGACTTGATAAGGTAAGTTGATTACCGTGTGCAATAATACTACCCAGGCTGAGATGAAGAGATTAACGTGTGCTGGAAGCATTCGAAGTAAAAGAAATGAAATACGCTGTGGTTTCGATCTGACTGGAGATTTCAAACTTTTAAGGAATTTATATCCAAGACTTTCATGTTAGACTGTACACGCTTAGCATATTATTTAATAACTGCTAGAAATTATTCAAAAATCCTACAAAATAAACAGGAGAATCAAGAGAACGAAAGACTGGACCTGCTGATTGCCACTGGGAGTTTGAGAAGTGTTACAACGTCTTCGGTTATTTGAGTTGCCTTCTTACGTTGGGAGGATGCAGTGATATTCAGAGACATGGCACATCACCTGAAATTAGCCGTGTGGGAAATAGCAAAAGGAGAGAATGACAGAAAGTCTCTCTGTGTGGAGTTGTTCATGTTTTTTCGGTGTCTTTTGTGGGTTTTCTCCGGTTTCCTCTAAAACATTCCAGTAGGTAAACTGACTATTTTAAATGGCCCTATAGGTGTGAATAAGTGTGTGAAATGATGCTCTGTGAATGACTGGCATCTCATACAGCCTACGTTCTTACCTTCAGTGTATGTCAATTCCTTGTAAGTCAACCTACCTCAGTCCACTATGTCTCGGTGACAAAAAGTTCTAAATGCAGCAGCCAGACTGTTCATCGGAAGACAAAGTAAAGAGATCATATTTCTCACATCCTTTCCAAATTCCGTCAGCTCCGGATTAAATTGAGTGTTGATTATAAGCCTTTTACAGCCTCTAGGTCATTAAAATCATGTAGCGAATTTTTTTCTCCTTCACGTTCAGGGCCTCTGCAACATTGATTGTTCTTAAAGCTAGTGTTAAGACTTATTTTTTATTCTTTAGCTTTTTGGGAAATGATGTCCTGTTATTCATTCTCTTTAATGTCGGTACCGTTGGTCTTATTGAAAAAGCACTGTGGATGAACTTCCATTGTGTTCAATATAAATAAAGTTGGATTTGACTTGTGTTTTTGGAATAGGCTCACCGTTCCCCTGACTAGTATGAAATAAATGAAAAGATGATGTATTCCTGTGTCTGGTATTTTGCCCTACTGTCATTTTCAAGCCAACAAACAAAGAGGCATTAAGGATGTTATGCACTGTAGAGGATTTGTACGTTAATCCTAGGATATATTTGTTTACGGTGTATAGCTATTCCAAAGTTCATTAGGTTTTTGGTTAGAAAGTGTCAAAACCCATCATAATGCAGTGAAGATGGTGCCGTTCTAGACATGTTTGACACTGAGAAATAAAAGTGAAATCCATTTTTAGGGTATGTGAAGAAACTCTTACCACCATGACGTGGACTTGACATAAATTGACTTGGTTGGTTTGTTTGCCTCGCACCTCCAGGGTTGGAGGTTTGATTCTTGTCTTTACCCTGTGTGTGTGTGTGTGTGTGTGTGTGTGTGTGTGTGTGTGTGTGTGTGTGTGTGTGTGTGTGTGTGTGTGTGTTTGTTTATGTTCTCCTATTCTGTGTTATGGGCATCATTCTCTGGGTTCTCTCTCTTTCTCAGTTTACTCCACCAGTCCAAAGACATACATGGTAGGTTGTGTCTAAGCTGTCTGTAGTGTGTGTGTGTGTATATGTATGTGTCTGTGCCCTGCTTTGGCATCTTATCCAGGAGGTTTTTTCTTGGGATAAGCTCCAGGTTCGCTGCCACCCTGCATGGACAAAATGGGTAAAATGTGTAGGATCTATATTTTTCTGCTTTCAGAGTGTATGAGGCATATTAAATATGAAACTTAAATATGGTCTTTCTTTTGCTTTTCTAACCTGTTCTGATTTACACAAGCCTTTACGCACCGTGCCGCAGGTGGTGATTAAGTGTTTCTGCACAGCAGGTGTGTAGTGCACTTAGCGGTTAGTTCACACCACTTAAGTAAAGGTCAAGTCCATGTGTGTTTACTTGAAACGGGAATCCAATCACAGGCTAACACTTTTAACTACAACTAGCACATCGGGGTTGGTTTTGACTTTGAAATAACAAAGTTCTGGAGTTATAATGGCATTACACATGGACTAGGATTAAAAGGATTTAAAACGACTTAGCAGGAAGTTGGTCGGCCTCCTCTTCTGAATAAATGACTTTTCCATGGCTACATGCAACTTTGCCATGAATATCCTGTTTATGCTACAAAGGGGGCTGAAGGATTAAGGTGGCTGGTATTCGCCTGATAAAAGCTTTGAAAAACTTTACTTGAAAAACTTGAACGCTTTAATGATGCAGAATCCACTTGTATGTTTTTTTGCACAAACATTCTGCAAATAATAACCATTTTCTGTCTCAAGTGTTTCTATATGACTACTTATTTTTATATAAATGTTTATTTTGTACCTCAACACTCCACTGTCCAAAGTCATTTTCCTACACCCCATGCAGAGAAATTGATATATTCCAGTATATTACTATTTCCTTACTATTAAATTAGAGCTGGACCTCTGCACCACTCCTGTCTAGTGTAAACCATGCATCTTTGAGCCGTCACCATTCACAATCCCCCTCATTAACTCACCCCTGACATGCGTAGCTGGGACATGCTGCTATACTGCAGCCCTCGGCCAAAGCTTTTACTCATGAAGATCGGAGCTGAACCCTGAGCTCCTGCTGTAAATCCTGCTCTGTGCTTTGAGAGCACACTACTGTTAAAGTTCAGCACGTTTACCTTGGCGGTCAATGTTTCACAAAGGACCTTGTGTTGAAATGTAGAAAGATGCTTTAGGAGAAGTCGCGTTACAGCAGCTGTAGATTTTCTCTGGCACACGCCCTCTAGACCAAGGTTCGGGAAAGTTCATAGTTGCGTAACGTATATATCAATTATACTTATAGAGCTCAGAAGCACAGAGGCGATTTATAAGTGTCGTTCTTTCTGGTTATTAAGATACAAAAATATACACTAGGGTTACACCTGTAGTGCTTTCAGCATCGTGATGGAGGTTAAGGATTTTGAGTTTTGCAGCCTAGAGACATTTAAATCTAGGCTGTACGACCATTTTGTCCAAAAAAAAAAAAAAAAACAGGGCGAGAAAAATTGCACTTTCAGTAGATAGTGTGAGAGAAACAATGTGTTGAGATATGCGCTGTGGAAATTTGTATTGTTGCTCAATAGCACAGGTGTGTTTCTATTGCATCAAGATTCAGAATTCGACCGTCTATTTTCTGTGTACGTGTATGACAAAGCAACAGTGCAACAAGCAACATTTGACATGAAATGGTATGACGCGGTAAAGCGATAATACCAAGCAACTGATTATGGTGGATTTGTTTTTTGATGTCAATTAAGCCGGTGCAAAGCTCAGCATGTAACACATCGATTAAAACATTTGAGACAAAAAGGGATGTGTATAAATCTTATAGCGGGCTGTAGGCTGTACTTTTTTGCAAGTCCACAAATGAGAAATATGACAAATGAGGTAAACGCAGCACAGGCAGCTTGTCACTTACCAGTGTGAAAGCAGGATTCGTAGTCTCTACCGGCGTAACATGTAACAGAGGAAAAACTTAGCCGACAAGGTTAACTGTCCTAGATTGACTCTTGCTTTTCCTGGAAATAGCTATTTAACTCCTTTGTAAACAATGAGATGTAGAGCATCCTGTGAAAGCAGCACCACCTGTAGCGGTTGCTCCTGTCAGACGTGTGGCAAATTTAGGGGTGAGACTTTTTTTATTTGTGTCGTCTGGTTTGTCTGCATATGTATTTATCTGAACTTTACAAAACCCCATTGTGTTCAAGCACTTTTGGGACCCAATAATTGGAAACAAATGGAGCAAAGCGTTCAGGATGAACATTTTCTAAGTATATGCATGAACTTCCCACCCTTTTTGCATAGCACAGTCGCTTGAGGTTATTCATCTGTGGCCTCTGCTCACGCTCCTGCTTTCTGGCTCTATAGGAGAGCTTTTATTGTTGACATTCTGCCTGTTCCATGGAACTCTCACTGGGCTCGCCTTGTTAGACAGCCCCCTTCTGTGGATGTCAATCCCTGGGCTGAAAGAAGACAAAGGCAGCTTTTGGTTGGCCAACCGGCGAGCAGGTTTGGGGCGGTGCAAGCTGTCCATCAAAGGCGGACGTGCTGAATGCAGGTGGTGGGTGATGGTCTACAGATAAGGACTCGGAAAGGGTAAAGCAGAAGGTTTGGGAATACAGGTTTTTTTTTATCGTTGGCTCTCATCTAAATGCTGTGTATGAATTTCTCAAGGCTGACTGTGTTTACAGAAAAGCACAACAGCAGGAACACAGGGATTAGCTTATATAGGTCACAGTAGTCTGCTTGATAGGATTCCGAGACAAGGAACATTCTTTCATTTTAAGAGATTTTCTCTATCTCCCTCCTGTTTTCTGCCTCGTCTCCTGCTTTTTATCTGTCTTATCTCTGAATGCATGAAAGCAATCTTTTGTGTCTAGTTTGGTCCTTATTTTTGGCTCTTACTCTATATCAGCATTTGTCTTTTTTTCCTTTCTTTCCTTTGTATTTGAGCCAATTTTCCTCCTCATTTAATTTTCTTATTCCTGTATAGCCCTTTTTTTTAATGAGAGACCAGTAATTCGAGTCAGGTAACTGTATTTCTTCATGTGTTTTCAGTTCTAGGACCTCTGGGACCTTAATGATCCAGAAGTCTTAATAATCGTGTTTATGCTCCTCTGTCATACTCTGTCAAAATGCTTTACAATTTTGTGGGAAGAAAATGGGGGTTGTGTTCTATTTGTGATAGATGGCATTTGAGCTAAAATCCACACTAGACAGCCATGGACAATTCCCTCTGGCAGGGATTTGTCTCTTGTCATAATTGACATTGACAGCCCTCTGATTTGCTTTTGGCTTAACACAGCCACAGCAAGAATCTTTGAGATGAAGCCAGACCCACTATATTTGTTATTCACTAAGGTAAAAAGTTGAGCTGACTTTTGCTTTTGCCGTTTAAAAGAATATTCCAGCAATTTTTACCTAATTTACCAATTCTGCTGAGAAAAGGTGCGAAAACCTTTTCCTCGTAACTTCGGAAATTTATATAAATAAAATATACATTTACATTTACAGCATTTAGCAGACACTCTTATCCAGAGTGACTTACATTTTTATTTCAGTTTATACACCTGAGCAATTGAGGGTTAAGGGCCTTGCTCAGGGGCCCTGGAGTGACAACTTGGTTGACCTGGGATTCGAACCAATGACCTTCCGATCAGTAGTCGAACACCTTAATCACTGAGCTACCACATTCCACATGTATATAAATCCCACATCACACAAATATATAAATATAACCACAATAATTCATATGTTTGTTTAAAAAGCTAATTCTTAAACCTTTATACTATTAAGTGTCCTTCAACTACACTCCTTTTTTTCTTTGATTTTTTTTTACCATAGAAAAGAGTACTATTATTTTTCATGGTAATTACACATATTTTACACATGGTATAGGGGCTGGGCCAGAAAACACTGTAGTATCCTTTTAATAATTAGAATTTCTGGTCCACTGCATGCACATAGACCCTACTACGTATATAAACCCAGGGGAACTCATTTGAGAAAACATCTGGTTCCTTTCCAAAAATAATCTTACTTATAAACCAAAGTTCTTGAAGTCTTGAAGATTTCATTAATACACATTAAAACTGTTTCTAGCTCTCTGTCATCACGTACGTCTCCTAATCTTCCTGCATAGACTGACTTGAAAGTTGGTGCAGATGTTTATATAAGATTAAAGCTGACCCAGCTGTGCACATCTGGACCTGCAAGGAAATGAAAAAAATCTTTCACTTTCCTGACAATGCTATTGCAAAAGGATGGTTTGATTGGATGAAAAATTTGATTTCTTAACTGATTATTTTTGAGAAACTGTGAGCGTTTGAGTAACTAGAAAGCTGCTAAAGAGTCTGCCATCTTTCATTTCTCTAATCGCATCAGATAGCGGTATAATTTAATTTAAAAATTACCGACTGGCTATTGCATGTATGCATGCACACATGAACAGAACAGACAGCCAGTTATGAAAGCTTGTTTCCCTTGAGATTCTGAAGTTGTAGCCAGAAAAGTGTACCAAATTTGATTTATGAACCAATTAAAACATGAAACCTTCACTACTAAACCAAAGAATTCTTATTTCTGTTACCCCGATACCCCCTATGCCACTTTTTCACCATAATTGTCAGTATCATTACAATTTTGCTAAAATCTCATTCCTATCTCATTCGCATGCTGTGCCACTTATCCCACAGGAGATCCACTTATCCCACAGGAGACTGTCCACGTTTTAATGTTTTTCAGATATATTTAATATGATGCAAGACAACAACAAAGCGAAACGTTGCTTCACAACAGAAGGGGTCGTCACTGGCTCTGGCGCCATTTGTTTCTGGACCAAATGAAAGTGGGACCAGAAGGAAAACATTGATTGCTGTTCACACTCTGTGCAAGGGTCCGTCCTTCAAAATGCCATGGTCCTGTTTCAAAAGCATCAGCTTTGCATTGTCCAGATCTGGTATGCATGACTGCATTTATCACAACTTAGTAAGATTTTTACTGTTCCCAGCACACAATATACTTGTCAGTACCATGTCATGAGTATTGTGAAATTGTTAACAGATGACTGTAGAAATTTTTGTAATTTTTTTGTCGTACCTCTGGAACATGTTTCTAGGGTTCAATTCAGCTGCATGTTGTGTATGTGGATTTTGAAAGTGTATGATTTTGATTAATAAGAATGTTGATAATAATGTAAGTAAAAGTATTTCCTCTGTGTTCTTGCTTAGTCACTTTTGAGGGCTTCTTTTGTTCTCCTCACGAATTGTTGTGGCACCGTTTCAAAAGTTCTCTCATAGAACATCTAAGGGTCAGAAAGTGGAAAAAGTAAAAGGACACATGTGGGCAGCACATGAAGAAGCGAAGAAATGATTTTGGAAAACCAAGGCAAGAAAAAATGATGGTATCGCTTAGGTTGTGTATTTACATTTTATGACTGTTTGTTTTTTTCAAAAATAGACTAATTAATTTCAGGCCCTGATGGGGACAGAAGTACATGGAATATGCAGATTGGTGAATTTTGGTAGTCGTATTATAAATTTTTAGTGCCGTTTAACAAAGCTGTGAAATTTATCCAATAACGCATATCGTCATTATTTACCTCAGATGTCTTTGAATGTTATTTGTTAGGGAGGGATCTGTAGATCTTTGAACAGATTGGGTTTAACATTTTTAGGCTAGCTGTGACTTTACGATATAAAGATATGTTATATTTGATATATAACGTTTTTAAAATGGTTTTTAAACATTCCAATAAATTTTCCTATAGAAAGTAAAACGTTCAAAATTTATAGTTCTAAATTCATTCTAATTACATAAATAGAAATTGACCAATATAACGTTGCAATATAGAAGAGGTACATTTGTTCGGGGTGAGAGAAAGTATTTTGAATAGAATGCCGTGCAAATTCTCTAATCAAGAAATGGCTCAGTAACCACTATCTATCTCTCTTGCCTTGTTCTCCAGTGGCTTTTCAAATCATCTCCATTTGTTCCTAACCTGCTAAATAACCTGCATTCATCATACATGCAGACACTCCACTCAGTCAAGACCGTGTTGTTGGATTCTTAACCGTACCACCTGTTTTTACTATCCGGTATGATTAATCAAACTGTCATCTATGTGTCTTTTGAAGGCAAGTAAATATTTGATCTGAGATTAGCTTTCTGAGTTCTGTGTTTTAGCCTTTTTTGGCAAATCGTTATGGGGTAAAGGGCAGTAACATGTAGGAATTGTAAATGACAGGCTTTAACACTGGTGAGAGGAGTTGGAATGACTGACAGCTTTGTAATGAGAGCTCTGTCTTACCTTTGATCTTGGATATTGAGATGTTCACTAAAAGCCTGTGGAGGTCTAACTATCTGCAGGCTGTTTTGGAAAAGGTTCATATCCTGTTTTCTAAAAGGAACTTTTACATTGATGTTATATGATAGAACTGTAATAGATTTCTATTAAGAATTTGTAGTAATGCTGGGTGAATTATGTGTGGATTTTTCTCTGTGAATAAGACAGAAAAGGGCAATTTACCATGTTTCATTTTGAGTTGGATTACATTGTATTTATTTCTTTTTTTTTTTATACATTTTGTCCCAGAGCCAATGGACTCATTTATTTTTTACATATCCAGATCTAATAAGAATTTTGTTCTGAAATGATCAAGTTTAGACTGCAAACAGAGCACTTTACTGCCAGTGATGCCACACTTCAATCCAACTCTTCCTTTACTCTCTGTACTGCCTCGATTCAATGTGAAGGATTTATAAAAGCTTAACTGGCTAAAAGTGAGGGATGTTTAATTTTGGGTTGGATCTGGCTTCACCTTTACTGTGGGCGACTGGAAGTATTTATGGTTTTTACTCCCCTTAGAGTCCAAGTCAAAGGAAAACAGTAAAAGCAGCAGAAAGAGCATATGGAATATCTGCAATCTGCATTTAAGGTCCTGTACCATTTATTAGATAATTCCAAGGTCTTTTGCTTGGTTGTGTTATTTATTAGAACTTACTGAAGTGGGATCCAAATATTCAAAGAGCTGTGTGGTGCCAAGAATATTGTTACTGTCGTGCTAAGAAGAAAGTTCATCACTTAAGAGCTGGCGTCACACTGGCTTATCTAAGTTATTAGCAAATTTATCTACATCGTCACGGATGTCTAGGGTGATTGTAACAGTTAAATAATAAACGTGAATTTGACTTACTGTTTCTTTCCTCCAGACCCAGTGAAGCAATGTAATGGCACTATCTGCTCAGTGAATTCAGGTTATATTTTTTTAATGATGCAGCTAAGTTTGTACAATAAAGCCTGCGTATTTCTGTATTACATTCATACAAACTCTTTAAGTAGAAATAACTTACACACACACACACATCCATGAACTATCCTGACAGGCTTTCTCACTGGATTTAAAGTCATATCCATAAGCTTGTAAGCGCTACTGCTAAAAGTAAACTAGCTCCCATGAGCTAACTTGACAGCCTTTCTGAAAGGATTTCTAAGTTGTATCTATAAATGCTTGTGAACTCTACTTATAAGACTAAACTAGCTCTTATGAGCTAAACTGACAGGCTTTCTGACCTTTAATACCTATTATTTATATCATTTCTAAATAAATCTCTGCTGCAAACATCTAGCTGCTATGAGCTAACCTGACTCAATTTCTGCAAGGATTTTAAAGTCATATGAGTTTGTAGTTTCTAACTATAATGCTGCAAACCTGACAGGCTTTCAGGAAGGATTTTAAGTCATATTTATGTATATATAATGTCTGCTGTTAATGCTAGCCAACTAGCTACCCTGATCTAACCTGGCATGGTTCCTGGAAGGATTTTATGTTATATTTATAAATGTTTATAATCTCTGCTGTTAAGGCTATCCATGAGCTAACATGACAGGCATTTTGACAAGAATTTTAAGCTATATTAATAAATATATATAGAGACCCTACTACTATTAGCCAACTATCATGATCTAAACTGACAGGATTTTTGACAGGACTTCTGAGTCGTATTCATGAATGTTTTCCTCTGTGCAACTAGCCAACTATTTACCATAAGCTAACATAAAAGGAATTCTGACAGTGTTTTTTACTCATATGTATACATTTTTATAAATGCTGCACTCATAGTAGATACCGAATGATAATCTTTTATATTAGATAATAAGCCAAAGATTTATTTTATTTCAAATTTTCAATTTTATGACGTATATAGGTCTTTCTAATATTTTATTTTTTTATTTTTTTATTTTTGCCTTAAGAGCAAAAAAAAACTCAGTTACTCATAGAGATCATTTATCTTATAAAACATAAAGCAATTATACTTTTGCTTTTTTCAATAATGTCTTTGCAGTCAGCAGAAATTGTCAAACACAACGTTCCACCATTGTTAAGTTTAACTTGTACATGCTTACGCTAACGGTGTATTGTTCATTTCATTGGTTATTGTCATGTTCACTAGTGTTGACAGGACAGCTGTTTAACACTTAACCATTATGATTCTAGATTTGCGATCTGGAGTAGAGTCTAAATTAAACCCATCACTTGACTTAATTCTGTTCTTAAATCCGGATTTAACAGCTTGTAAAGGCAACATTGTCTGTAACATTTTAGATCCATTTTATTATGTTAACCATCACTGCTACTTTCCAGTGCTGTACTTTATTTCCTATTAGACCTTAAACTTGCCATGACGTCAGTGGAAGAATTTTCTTGTCAATATTATTGGACGGGAGCGCAAAGCAGAAACAAGTGTGGCATTCTCTCTGAATTTGGGCAGGCATTTACTGTATTGGTGGAACTTCGGTGAGTGACAGCCTAAGCAAAAACAAATAAAAAAAAAGCCAGAATGTTTGTGTGGGCAATTGTGGGTTTAACACTCTATTTGCATGTCATTATCGGCTTGTGCTGGGCCACAAAGTGCTCATTCAGCCCTTTAACCCCTGCACGTTGGGACGGCACTGGCAGTAGTAACAGTAGGAGACTCACACTTGCACACACAGCTGCGAGAGTTGCCCAGAATTAGTTTCTGAAATGGCAGATGTCAGCTGGATTCCGGGGACTGGCACAGAATCTTATTAGCCCATGTGGCTAAGTGCTGAAAGCAGGGCTGCATTTGATATGCCAAGGTGAAACTCAATCCTCTGCAGCCAAAGGAATCATGTGTGTGGGTGTGTTCTTCATACTGTTAATATCTCTTAGTGTAAGTAAGTCATTTTTACAGATAATAATCCGGAGGATGCATGTACATGTGTTTAGGCTGTAAATGCGTGTTACCTGCAAATCTACAGTGTTTATCAGTACATATGCATGATTACCTGGGCTTATTGTACTGTTGTGTACTGTAATTCTTTCTTAAACAATTCTGCAGGCTGAACTCAGAAACAAAGGCATTTTTAGGCAAAAAAATGTAAGACAGCATCAGAAAAAAGTGTTATGTATATGAAAAGTAAACATTTATTGCTATTACATTAACTGTATTGGGAAAATTGTATTGGATTAAGATCTAATTAATTCTGTATACCATAATAATAATAATAATACCATAATTTAGTATTTATAGTGACAAGTATTATGTATTATAGAAATATCTTTAAATATCTAAAATATTAAGTTACACCGTGAATGTTGTGTGTGTGTCTGTGTGTATGTCTGTGTGTGTGTGTGTGTGTGTGTGCACAGTTGCACTAGCCCTAAGGGATACATAGACGGTTTGTCAGGCTCACTGATAAGCACATCAAGTTTCATTCATCAGGCATTGCATGACCTCTCAATACGACCTGCACTGTTTCCATAGGAAACATCTCTGTCTTCACTACTCTTCTCATGTCTCCTGCGGCACCATCACTCAATCCATCAAGCTAACTCATGGTGAAGGCCTTGAAATTGTATTTTTGTAGCAATCAAGCAAGATTGGGCAAGGAAAGAGAGCACAGTATTGTGCCTGTATGTTGAGTGAGGGGGGAAGTTCTATATCTGCTGAAAGATTGCTAGGTGGGTGGAGAAAGAAAGAGAGAGAGAGAGAGAGAGAGAGAGAGAGGAGACTGGAATATACACATCAAGTTTCATGTTTCAGGAATGTTTGCATGTGTGGTTACATGGAAAAGGAAATGTAATGTTACCTACAGCGATTTCATCTTGTTAGCAGACTGATGATTACTATGAATAATATTCAGTAGTAAAGGGTAATTTGAGATTTTCTGGTACTAGCTAAAACAATAATCACTACAAGAGGAAAGTTGCATTTTATCATTTTAAATAAACAACCTTCCTCCATATTGTACATTCTACCAGCCATTTCTTGAGTCTTTGGCACCCTTTATGAATTTGAACAAAAATGAACATGCAGAATGCTAATCCATACACCGAGTGATGTTTAGAGCTTAATCCTATGGGGATACTGTGCAATTTTGTCTTACCACAAACGTCTGTTCTGTGGAAACTTGCTTCTGCCACATCAGAGAAAAATATTAGTCACAGTTACAGTATTTTGTGTGAGTTAGTGAGTTTGTGCTTCTTTTTTTAGGCAATCCTTTACCCCTAAACAAGCTCCACCGACTAAAAGAATACTTTGGGTAGGTTATAGCCCATGCTACATACAGTATATCTGTGTTTGTGATATATCAGAAATTGTCACAGAAAATATCAGTCGCAGTTGCTTAAAGATAACTTACTGTTGCGTCAGAAACTTACACTGCATGATATTTGATGTTAATTCTCAATCATAAGATAAAATCATTCTCATAAATATTCTCATGGCAGAATCAAGCTTCCATCATTTTCAAATATGATGACTAAAATGGCTGTTACAAAAGTTGTACAGTATGTGTTTTTTGTTGAAAAGCGGCTTGCAGGCCAGTCTAAACCTCTTGGAAGAAACAACCATGTTTTTTGACCAAAATGTCTTTAATATATAGTAGAATTCAAAAAGCCATTTTTCTTCACATTTTTTCCAGCAGCCACAAAACAGCCCAACCATCAGTGATCCACTACCATGTTTTACAGTGTTTTTTATTGCATTTTTTGTACGGAGTTTCCCTTTTTTCAGCAAGCATGCATGCTAGGGTTCTGTATTTTTTTGCCAAAAAGTTTAATTTTAGCTACATTTTAACCACAACACGATTCAAACTGCAGTTTTATGACTGCGTTTTGTGGCTTGCCTTTATGGATGCCTTCTTTGAAAGGGTGCCAATAATTTTGCTGACTGTATATTTTTCGAGATGCCTAAATCGTTATATGATTTAGACTCAAATGTTTTTCTAACTTTGAACAAGTGACCCATTTTTGCCCAAATATGGTACTTACAGTTGGATCAGTCTAGTAAAGGTTTATTCAGCCAATAATCTTGATCAGAATTTAAATTTATTTATTTATTGTTCAGCTCATTATTCATATTTTTATTCATTATTTATGAAGAGACCTATAAAATCCCAGAGGTAAAAAGAGAGGGTTTGGAGATCAGTTTCATCCCACTACATGCTACAGGAATTACGATTGCAGAAACGCATGACAGCACACACAGAAAACAAAATTTGAGGCAAAACGTAGCATGAGAAGCAAAACGTAGACCCTCAACCGGGCCTCAGAGTTTTGGCCTGTCTCTTGGGGTCCGTCACAGGTCACTGGAGGTATGGACTAATGAGGCCACCCATGTCAGGTTCATGATCAGGCCATTAACAAACCTCACGTCGTAATAATCAGCTGTGAGGATGGACGATGTGGAAGACCTGAGTGAACAGAAATGACAGCCACGCACAAATCACAAGGGAAGCAGTGTGTTTCTGGTGTGCATGTGTCAGTCGGCAAATTTGCGAGAACTTTCTTTGCGCTTTCACACACACAATTAGGAAGCGCTAGGATTTTGCTGATGTCGGCATCTGCTCAGAGAAATGTTATTATAATGTAGACTCTGTTTAATGTGATGCCAGTGTGAGAGAAAGGCAAATATGTGAGAAATATGTTCCTTTTGTCTCCACAGCTTTGTAAAAAGTGTTTATAAAAATGCTTCTTAGCTTCTTAGATAGAAAATTAAAATAGATCGAAAACACCATAAATTATTTTTTAAGACCCATTTCTTCTAACTTCCTCCACAGGAATCTTTATTTCTGTGACGTTTCATAAAATACAATTTGTAACTAAGATTTAATCTAGAATTATTTGCCACTTCTAATATCTTTATACCTCCATCCAGTTTTAATTTCACAGTACTTTCTATACTAGACATTAAAAAGTCAACACCACATTAGGATCCCAGTTGAGTGAAACCTGTGTATATAAATCGAACATTTGGAGTGTAACTGCTGATATGACATTCGTCTAAAAGCCACTAACAGAAGGACGACATACAGCTCAAAAGTTTGGGATTACTTGGAAATTTTCAAAAAAAAAACAAAAAAAAAAACTTTTTTTTATCCATTTCATAAACACAAAATTAGTCAGATGATTATGAAAGAAAGCTGTACATTGTCACACAGGCCTGTTATCAGCAACCATTAGTTCCTCAATCTCATGTTCTGTTTGGTAATCTAAGTTCATAATTTTCTAAGG
Source organism: Tachysurus vachellii (assembly GCF_030014155.1). NCBI lineage: Eukaryota > Metazoa > Chordata > Actinopteri > Siluriformes > Bagridae > Tachysurus > Tachysurus vachellii. The sequence continues at coordinate 9,177,726 of NC_083463.1, forward strand.
CTAATTCATTACTAAAAAACCCTTTTGCAATTGTGCTAGCACAGCTGAAAACTGTTGTAGTGATTAAGGGAGCAATAAAAGTGGCCTTCTTTTGGGTAGTTTTGTATCTGGGGCATCAGGAGTTGTGGGTTTGTTTACAGGCTCAAAATGGCCAGAAAGAACGAACTTACTTTCTTTTCATGGTAAGAACTTATCTTACCATGTTGAGAACTACTTCTATAATAGAACAGCGCAAACTGGTTCTAATCAGAGCAGAAAAAGAAGTGGGAGGCCCTGGTGCACAGCTGGAAAACAAAGACATTTCCAAGTTATCACAAACTTTTGAACGGTAGTGTAGGATTACGTGTAGGACGAAACTCCGTGAGTAGAAACTGTGTGAGTAGAAACAAAGCTTATCTTCAAGTTGAGTTTTCTCAAGTTTTTTTTAAGCAGCAGGTGAACTGTTGCTTCTAAACTTCTAAGTTTAACCATCATGAAATGTTTTACAGTGAAGGTAAAACCCAGTGAGAAGGTTTGAACCTGTGAAATTTGAAACAGCAAAAACAGAAAGAACCTTGTCCCCAATAACCAAGTGAGTGGTGTTGAACTGGTGCTAAATTCAGAAAAGAACTAATGTTTTGAGAAAAAACAAAGGTGGATTGTGGGAGATCTCACCTGCAGAGACAGAAGGATTTACTCATTTACGTCATCACAAGTAAGTTGTAGAAATTTGGAGAAGTTCATTTTCCATATGCTGTTTGTCACCAATTTGGTTGCGGATACATCCAGGTTTAAAAACTCTTCTCTGTGAGGTTGGATGGATGGATGGATGGGTAGATAGATCAATAGATACTGTAGATGGATAGATAGATGGATCGATAGATAGATAGATGTTACAGGGTAATAAAATCAGTACTCTTGAACTCCTAAGTTTTCTTTTAATTCCACACACAGAGTAGATGCGCCCACAGGCTATATATATACAGATGTTCAACAGTTATTGCTAGTTAGCTGAACAACTACAGAAAGATCAAAATGCAAGTTGAGACTGTCTCGGTCCATGCAGAATCTGCACACACCCTGTTAAAATTACCATCTTTATTAACAAGGACTGTGACTTGTCTTTCTGGTATTTTTAGCAGGCATGATTAAAGCCTGCTTGATATCTGATTTGTATTTCTTTAAATTCCATCTCTTATGAATCACAGCCTTCCTTCTTCTTCACTTCCAGCCACACCTGTACAGATGTGTCCTCTTTACTCCCACACTCATTTTAATCATTGGTAAGGGGGAGAGGGATGAGCAGGGAGGCACTAAGAAAACCAGGTGGGGGAGAAAGAGGGAGAAAAAGATTTTCCAGGCCGTGTTTGGGTAATGACACGTCTGTACAAACTGACTTAAGCAGAGAGTTTAGTTACTTCGTAGAGTGACGTGGAGGAGCCCAGGGTGATGTGATCGTGTCATGACTTCATCATCCTCCCTTATTTTTCCACGTTTTCACTCTGCTTCTTCTCCTATTTAACTATTTTGAAGCACTTTATGCTGCGTTCGCACACACAGCGATTCACAGTGAATTCATACATTAGCCTCTTGTTGGTGCATTATATTAAAAGTCAGTTCTCACAGCTTTTGGGAAGAAGATGTTCTTTAGTCTGTTTGTGTGAACTCAGCGTTATTCCAGCTCTGCCTACCGTTCTTGCCTTTCTTCGGCGATGCTTTATCACAGAGTTGAAATGTTGATGAAACATGCTCTGTTACATGGATTCTCAAATCTTTTGCAGCCGTGGACCACTTTTACAGTGAAAGAATTTTATTAGAACTATTAAATACAACCCGAGTTTAATTTTGCAGAAGGAGAAAATAATCTGTCTAATAAACATTACACACAACAGGACAACTATGTACCATTTTATTCATTATTCATTTATTCATCAGGCTGAGCAGGGATGTGGATCTAGTAGTGTTAGAGTTATAGCAAGGGCCAGCGCAAAAGCAAAAGTAAGGACTAGTGGCAGTAGAAATATGATTTATTAAACTAAATCAAAATAATACAAAAGGTAGAGACAGTGTATCAGCATGTTTATGGGACGGCAAAGTTGGAAATAATAGAAAAGTGCCATCAGTTTTTCTTTTAGTTCAGGAGCAGCGCTCAGCTAAAACAGATACGAGAGCAAATGCATCCTGCAGACGCTATTTAACTCACTTTATTTGAAGGACTCACAGTTCAGAGTTGAGTATAGTCTAGAACTGAGACGAAGCCACATGACTGTGTGTGCTTGTGTGTGTGTGTGTGTGTGTGTGGAGAGACTAGCTCATTTATCATGACCATTTATCAGCGCTTGTTGAGAAATCCCCCTGAGCCTTTCTATGTTACAGCCCCATTTTAAACTGAGGCCACATGACTGTGTATGTGTGTGTGTATAAATATGTTTCAGATTTATAAATATTTAGTGGTATGAAAGGTCTTCATGGTGTTTAGAGTTTTGTACAGGACAACATTTTATCCTTTATTGTAGTGGTGTGTTTTAATCTGTGTGTGTGTGTGTGTGTTTCACACTTATACATATTCGGTGGCATGAAAGGTCCCCACGGTGTTTAGAGTTTAGTACAGGACAACATTTTTGGTGTGCGTGTGTGTGTGTGACTTCACACATTTGCATTGTGGTGTTATATAGTGAGATTCTCTCTCAGTTTAGAGTCCAGGATATTTTGGCCAAACTGTTTAGTATAATTGTGTATCCCAAGCGTAAAAATAAAAGTCAACATTGTGTAAAAAACACATTCAGGGGGTTGGATATATAGCAAGCACTTTTAGAGGGCTTAACACAAAGCCCTGTGGGACCCCATAGTGCACTTTTTTGGGTCTGACGAATCTCCATTAACGCTAAGAAACCGCTAACGGTCTGTCAGCAGTCTGTAAGATCTAAACCAGACAAGAACCTTGTCTGTCTAAACAAATCCACAATCTGAGGCAAGCAGAAGATTATTACTTGCTTTAAGCAGCACAGATTCTGCACCAGGACCCTTCCAGAAACCATAGAGAAACATCATGAATATAAACAAACTGTTTGGGGACTACACATACTCACACCTACTGCACATACTCTGTTAGACACCAGAGCCTTTCTTGTGGTTGTTCTGGAATTCATTTTGTTTAAACATGAAATCATCGTGTAGTTTTAGTACTGTTCTATCAAGCTTTTCTGTACACAACAAGCATGGCTGAAAATAGAAACCCAGCAGACTTTTTCTTTGTCATTCTTACTGGTTCTCTCATTGTTTTGTCCCACCTGGGCCTCAGTGTGTCTCGGTGCTGGAGCGACGCAGGCCCGCAGCACTGAAGTCCAGTCGACAGGGTTTTAACAGTGCAACAGCAGCCTGTCTGTGGAAGCTCACTGGCTCTCTCAGCCTCTTGTTCCCTCGCTCACTTGCTAAGCACTGATCCGCGAACTGCCCCTGACCTCCAGGGGCTCTGTGATTAATGTCCCCTGCACAACATTTCAAAGAAAACAAAGCAAACTAAGAGGGAGGGAACCAAAAGGCAGTTCAGTGAGACTAGAGTACAGACTTGGAATATAGCTGTACAGTAGGGATTACTTGCTATTTTGCACTGTTTGACCAGTTACGAAAGGAAAATTACTGGAAGTGGTGGATCAAGTGGTTAAGGCAGAGCGTCAGCGAGTGTTTGGTCATTGGAGGATTAGGGTTCAAGCCCCAGCACTGCCAAGCTGCCACTAAAGCTGCCCTTCAGCAAGGCCCAAGGCCAAGAACATCAGTATAAAATTTTACTTGATCACTCAAACATATGTATTTATATTGCTATAAATATTTCAGTGAACTTTACTGCTTCAGTGAGCTTTTTTGATTTAAGTTATTAAAGACATCTTAATCAAGTTTCCCAGAAGCATGGTAAGATTAGGATCATATTAATTGGGAGAGAGAGTGTCGAATGTGATGCTCGCTCCACCATTTAACAATGATTGTTTCGTTTTGCTTTGGGAAAACTCAACCCTTATGCTCTAACTATTCTAGACAGTTCCTCTAATCATTGCTAATATCCGTGTTGTAGCTTTCTGCTAATGTTCTCAATCACAGTGAGTTCAGATACACAACGCAGGTCAGCGGTTGCCTCGCTTTTTTGTGGACGGGTTCAAGATCAAGTACAAGTTTCTCCTCGCATCCTCCAGATGCTAAAAACAGACGAAAACCCTGTTTTTGTTGCGCTAGGTAATGTCTATAAACAAACTGTACTCCAAACAGTGCAGTGATGCTTTGGAAATCAGATTTAGTGCCTTTTTTTAATCATATCAGCTTTGATCATTTCTAGAAATTTCTTCCCATGTAGTCATCTGCTTTTCAGTTCATGTCAGATTAGAAATGGTGTCCATGTTGTGTTTTTATTTTTATTTTTTTTACAATATGCATGTTTTTGGATGCTCTGCTGGCTATTACCCCAACACACACACACACACACACACACACACACACACACACACACACACACACAGACATACACATACACATACACATACACACACTCATACTCACACTCCTCTATATTCAATTCAGTACGATTTAGTTTTATCTGTATAGCATTTTTAATAATGCACACCATTTACTGAATAACTCAATAAAGTCAAATATCACAGTCTTCTATTAATACAGTTTTATTTGTTAAATGGATTGAACAGTGGATATTGCCACCAAAGCAACTTTAGTGAAATATATAAATTTAGGATATAACTTCTAACATTACATTTATCGAGTATGAGAAAGTCAGAGGCGAGGAAGAAACCTTGAGAGAAACCCATTCTCAACAGGGTGACAGCGGAGTGAGCGATTATAAATAATTCCCCTTTTCCATCTGTAGAATATATTAACTGTGTAACCAGGAGCTTTTGAGCAGCATATGAATCCATTGTGTTTTTAACATAAAGTCACAGCAATCCCATGTAAAATTGAGCCTCAATATCCACCTTCAATGTAAGTTAGTAAGCCTTGCCCACAATTCACACCTTAAGAGAGACAGAAACTCCTCTTGAACAATCACCTGAGAGGACTAATAAGCAAAAACTGACTTTATAGCATCAACAATGCTGTACAATATAAGAACAATTCAAAGACTCAAATTCAAAAACTGTAAAACCATCTGAGGCAAGCAGATTGGACACAAAAGTCCAATCACTTAAATCAGACATAAACAAAACTGATCACAAATCAAGGAGTTTAAAAGCAACAAGACTCCTAAGCATACTGTTAACTGAGTGGCTTGCGTACTAGCAGTGGTGTAAGCGGTGGTGGACCAAGCAGTTAAGGCTCTGGCTTGTTGATCTCAGAATTGGGGTTTCAAGCCCCAGCACTGCCAAGCTGCCGCTGTTGGGCCCTTGAGCAAGGCCCTTAACTCTCACTGCTCCAGTGGTGCTGTATCATGGCTGACCCTGTGCTCTGACCCCAACCTCCAAAGTTGGGAAACGTGAAGAAAGAATTTCACTGTGCTGTAATGTATATGTGATAAAATATAGGCTTCTAATATAACTAGTGTATTAGTTTATGGCAAACAGCAGTGGTTTCAGACCGGTGCAGAGGTGTGGTGTTCAGGAGCACTTCTGACTACCTGTTAAGGTTGGATGCTTATGGGCAGTGTGTGGGTAGGTGGGTAAGTGTTTCTCTTACAATTTCTAATTTTTTAATCTGGATTGTTTAACACTTTGAACGCAGATCTTTGCCATATATTCAGCTATTGCTTGTTGTTGTCTCTGTAGAAACAGTGGGTTATAACCAAGTGCATTTTGAATGTTCTACATGCTCAAATGCTCTTTTTACATCATCAAAGGGAGGCTTAGTGTCTGAGAGAAAGCCTGCACAAAAGCAGATGTTTCTGAACTGCTCCTACTGGGAACAACAAACCTCCTTGCTTGTGTGTGATCATCATTTCTGTTTTATATCTTCCTGTGTGTGGGCTCTGATTCCAAACATCTACAGAGTTGTTTAAAAAAAAGTAGTATTTTTTCATACCCGAGTCAAAGCAGCTCTGATTATATTCGGAAATGCCGACTCTCTAATTAGTTCGGTTTCATGTATCCAAACCTGGCATTACATTCCCGAGGCTTGTACTCTGTAACATGATACATACAGTATAATATGGTAATATGTTACTTATTACTGCTGCTTCAAATACAGCATACAGCAACCCTGCTCAGTCCTGTAACACGGTAATATGTGGATAAAGAAAGCTCGAATGTATTAGTGTTATGGTTTTTGTTTTAGTGTGTATAAGGACTTTGTGTGTTGTGTGTGGGAACAGCAAGAAAGCACGTCGTTCACCTAGATGACTTTTTGACCCCTTTGACCCCAGTGCCTGACTTCACAGGAGCAAGCGACCCCGTGGAGAGTCATGGCAGCCTGCCCTCAAGCTTTGTCCTGCCTCCCCTCCACCCTCATCTGCTCACGCTGGTTATTTGCGAGCGCTTGATGATGCTCAGAGACAAACGAACAAAGGAAAGCGGGTTACGGATTGGGTACAAAAACAGAAGACTTTAAAGGACAACCTAAATGTCAGAGGATCTCACAGAGTTCAGGATGAGTGTCATGAGGCGGGGGTCAGCAGGGGTGCAGGCAGGCTGGAGTTAATACCATATTTGTTTAGTCATGGAAATCTTGTTAACAACACTAACACTAAATGTGGAAATGTTTATAAGACATTTACAGAAAAAGCAACTCGTATTAAGTTAAATTTGGAGTAACCACAGTGCATTTTTTCTTTTTCAAGGAAAAAAAAGTGGTGGTTGGAGAAAGAAAAATGTCAAAAACCTTATGTGAAGATGCTTAAACATTTGAAAGATATTCAATAATGTATGATGTTCTAAAAATGTTTAAATTTCTGCACTGTTAGTAGGTGGATTGTTTACTCCCCTGATTGTTCTAGGAGTGAGTGTAACTGTGTGTGTGTGTGTGTGTGTGTGTGTGTGTGTGTGTGTGTGTGTGTATTACCCTAGGATGGACAGTGTACAAACAGGTTATAGTCCCATTTCACACTCAGGATATGCTGTGACCATAATGAAGATAATGGTCACTGAAGATGAACAAATAAAATTCAGGCAAATTTGAAACCAATACTTAGGCATAGTTTTGGTGGAGGAACCATCCACAATACACTAGTAGTAACACATCCTGCTCACAATATACTAGTAATTTTGGTTGTATCTTTTTGTTTTTTTGTGTGTGCGTGTTTGAGGGCACGCATGTGTGAGTGTGAATGTGAGTGATGTGGTTGGTGGGTTGGTTGTGTTTTTGGAACTGGAACAGTTTAAGTGGCTAAAGATTAGACCTTCTATATTTTCATCCATACACACACACTATCTTCCCTAGATATTTAAAATATAAATAATTAATTATTCAAGTCGGGGGTGCACGGTGGCTTAGTGGTTAGCACGTTCGCCTCACACCTCCAGGGTCAGGGTTCGATTCCCGCCTCCGCCTTGTGTGTGTGGAGTTTGCATGTTCTCCCCGTGCCTCGGGGGTTTCCTCCGGGTACTCCGGTTTCCCCCCCGGTCCAAAGACATGCATGGTAGGTTGATTGGCATCTCTGGAAAAATTGTCCGTAGTGTGTGAGTGAATGAGAGTGTGTGTGTGTGTGCCCTGCGATGGTTTGGCACTTCGTCCAGGGCGTATCCTGCCTTGATGCCCGATGATGCCTGAGATAGGCACAGGCTCCCCGTGACCCGAGAATAGTTCGGATAAGCGGTAGAAAATGAATGAATGAATAATTATTCAAGTCAAGAAGCTTTTATTGTCATTTCAACCATACATAGCTGTTGCAGTACACAGTGAAATGAGACATTTCACCAACATTTCTCTAACATTTTCCAGGACCATGGTGCTACGTAAAACAAAGACAGAGCTAAGGACTTAAGTAGCGACTTAAATTCACCAATTAATTTTAAAGTCTATTATTCACTAACTGCCATAAATGATTCGATAACTACTACAAATGATCCAGTAACTAGTATAAATGATTCCATAACTGCTACAAATGATTCAGATACTGCTACAAATGATTCAGTAACTACTACAAATGATTCAATAACCAGTATAAATGATTACTACAGTGAACTACAGTGAAACTAATAGGAAAGTTTTGTAATTATGATTAGTAAGGAATGTAAGTCTGGACTTGGCGATGGAGTTTAAGGGCTTAAGCTGTTGCCAGTTTGTGCAAACCACTGCAAATTTGTAAGCATAAGACCATTTTGTAATCAGCTGAATAATTTTGCTTTATCTTAGACAAACTGCTTAAAATCTCTGATCTTTCTGGTATTATGTGAATTATCTTTTTGCTTCTTATTGATTTTCCTCTGTTCACACTTCTTTTTAATACTCCCTTTTCAACAGAGAGATGCAATGTAAGCTACACTAGGCAGAGCAGGCTGTGTGTGTGTGTGTGTGTGTGAGAGAATGTGTGAGCTGGAGCTTACAGTACAACAAAGACATGCCCGCGTGAACACACTGGCAGGGTGTATGTGTGTGTGTGTGTGTGTGTGTGTGTTCTTTTGCTGCCACAGGCAGAGGAGTATCTTCAGGTGTTGCTGCATGTTTATGAGTAATACTTTATGAGAGGATCAGTTTACAGCACTCACACCATAAACCCTGTTGTAGGTGAATGAGAGCCAGTGTGCTGGAATCTCAGGCATGTTTGTGTGTAGAAGATAGAGATGGCATCCCTTTATACCTGAGCCATCACTCTCTCCCTACTCTGACCTGATAAAGTCATCAGAGCTCAAGGCCTAATATGCCGGTTCTGCCAGTCTTTTGACGTGCAACTTCACTTCATGCCTTGAAGTAGTTGAGAGGCAGGAAGTTCCCCAGGGTAACAGACTAATGCACACACATACACATATGGATGCACATTCCAGCCTGACACTCTCTGTTTTCTGATTGTCAGACCTTGCAGCCTTTTTGTCAAACAATAGCCTTAGCATTAAAAGCTTGCCATGCTTTATGATGCTAATCTCTGCTAAATACTGAATATCCACTCACTATAAGTCATAGAGATAAGCTGCAAGATGACTATGAAAAAAAAATCTCTGTTTTTTATCATTTCTACAGTGCAGCCTCAGTCCAGAGGTAGCCAGCTGTAGCACAATGAGATCACAAGCTGGGTTTTGAACACGATTATTTACTCATCTGTCCTTCTGACAGTATGACCTTTTTTTTCTCCCTTTTGGCCAGATGAAGAATTGATTAAACCACAAGTTGAGTAATTTCTAGCTCGCCCGCAGATCGGGTTTCAGAAACCAGCAGCCAGTTGCATGAGAGAAACTTTATAAAATTGTAGCATTTGACGGAAAATTAAAAAAATCTTTTCAAATAGTGACAGAAAATGGGGTCAATTGGTAAAAACTGAGCAAAATTTTTAGTCAGAAAAGTCTGTTGGGAACAAACTAGAACACTTATTAGAAATAATCAAGTATTTAATGTAGTGACTGAAAACTGTTGAAAAACTGATATGTTGAATGGGATGCAGAAACAGTCTGATTTATCAAGTTGAGCCTGTTGATACCGCAAATATGCATATAAGAAGGTAGAGCAACGATTTAGGAATGCAACATGGTCATACGTCAGATTATAAATATACAGGATTTATTGTTAACCCTAGGAAAACTGTAAAATGTGAAATATTCCAGGATTCTGTTTACCTACGGTATACAATGACCCAGGAATCCTATTTCAAGTGGGAGAATCCCTACTATTCCCTACTATAATATTATGCTTTAAGATGTAAAAAACTAAATATTTATATTTTTATCTTTTTTATAATAAAACATCTTTTCATTTTTCCCCGTTTGAGCATCCAGCCTACAAATCTCAAGCAGCAGACTTGAACCTGAGTACATATCCAGAAGTCATGTGGCATTCCTTGTTTATAGTCCGTATGTCACATTGAAAGACAGGCCTTACTGCTTGTCATAATTGATGTAGTGTTTCCTGTTGATGTTAGGTAGTGTTACTGATTGGCTGCAGACGATGAAAAACCTCACCCCATGTGACAAACTTTTGATCTTTGGTCATTTTACACACTAAAATTTTGGATTCACCTTAAGCATTTCTGCGGTGCAATCCTATACGCTGCTAGGTCCATGCTCTCAACGCATGGTCGAAGAAAGATTAACACCCTGAGTTACCCTTCAACAAGTGGTGTAAGTGGCTGCTTCTGAGGAAAAACTCTAATTATAGTTCCTTTTTTTAACCACGGTGCAATATGAGTCTCCATTCTAATGTGTCAGAAGGTAACAACTCATTTCCTGTAGCTAGACAAACCACAGGTTCGTATTGTATCAATGCCCTCGTTCTAATATTGTTTTTGTAGCAGCTTAGACAGGGACAGGTATGGTGAAACTCATCACACATTTTCCAGCTAAATAGACAAAGGGGGATTAAGAGAGGGGGTTGGAGAAATAATGCCTTTTCATATTAACTGTAAAAGTGACATTCTTTAATTAAAAATCAGTAGTATAAAATAGGTCAATTGCTGTGAATAAGTAAAGAGGAATAAATCACTGGAATTCTTTTCTTCAGGTGTCCTAGCTTTTGGAAACAGAGAGGGTTAAGGGTCTTGCTCAAGGGCCAAACAGTGGCAGCTTGGCAGTGCTGGGCCTTGAACCCTGACCTTCGAATAAACAAACCAGAGCCTTAACGATATAAGCCATGACTGCCGAAGCCACCACTGCCCCCCATAACAACAAACCCCATGAGGTTTTACTTTATATTTAACTGGTGTCATCCCACTCTTGGTTGCCGTGTAGCAGTCCTGATTTGTTTAGACGTTGGACTATTATGAAGAGACGGTTTGCTTTTCTATGGCAGCAGTGAAGCTCATAAGAGCCGTGTCATAATAGTGATTGCTCTGCGTTGTTTATTTTTCTTCCCGCTTCTTGTGCATTGAAGGCAAAGCTATCTTTATTGATTCCATCTTTATGCTCTTCCAAGAATTTGTCTTGATGTTTGAAGTGGTTGCTCTATCTGAAAGGGTCTATCTTAATACCTGGGACACTGGTTGTTTTTCTGTGATCGGTACTAGCTGATTGCCCTGTTATTGGTTGCTATCTATTTTTTTTTGTCTCCTGCTGGAGTTGAATTGGCCCGTTGTTCAGTGCTTTTCTTTGTGACGTTCTTTCCTTACACACATGTTTGTTCTAAGTGCTTGTATACAGGTGTGACAAATGGTGTGAATAAAGCCAAATAACAGATCTTTAAGATAAGATAGATTGGGCTATTAATCTGGTCCCAGTTGGCTCTACATTAAGAGCATTTTTGAGGCTGCTGTGAGCGTGGCCACAATTCAGATCAAACAGCAGAGGAGTGTGTTTAAGTAGTCAAATAGAGATCAGATGTAAGTGGTACCATCTTGTTTGGGTGAATGAAGCACAAACGTTACCCTGGTAACAAGGGATGCATGTCAGTATATAAAACGTAATTGCTTTAATCACAGCTTTCTGCGTTTGAGTGTAGGTCTGAATCAGCTTCAGAAGAGCTTCAGAGCTTTCTTGCGGAAATTAGAGAGCTTAAAAAGGTCTTAACAGTGGCTGGTTGATGTTAGACTAATCATCACATTTGTTCATGAAAGTGCCTTAACAAGATTGTTTTACATGTTTTACTACAGATTTGTTATTAAAGGAACAACCAAAATTTGTTTTTGCTTACATTTGTGAATACACACACAATGTGCTAAATTTTAGCATTGCATCACATAATCATCTCAGTCTGTTAACATTTTTTTTTTCAATTTGGAACTAGTAAGTTACCAGAACACAGCACAATGATGATAAGTACTTTACTTAGTGCTTAGCTTTTTTTTTTCTTCAGCTATTTGGTGTTAGTAGCTTGAGATTAGCATGCTAGCAAATGTGAGGGTATCATGGTAACAAACCATCAGAAAAATACAGCAGTCACAAATCCGTTCTTATGACATTTTGTCTGTCAGTTTCAAGACACAGAGGTTCACTGGTCTAATTAGCAATTAACAAAATGGTTTAAAAGTTTCCTTAAAGGTTGCTAAAAGTGCATCTAGTATGATATTTCTATAAACGGTAAGATAATTTGAGTGATTTGGAGTGGTGACTGGCTCCATCAGCTGTTTTAATGGCTAAAAGAAGATCCTTCTGAGGTGATAAACAGGAAAAAGGAAAGATTATGTAACTGAAATGTGTTTCGGCTAAGTTAGTGAAGAAGGATTAGTTGCAGTATAATTGACAGACATAATAATGAAGAAAACTAGTGCTCTTAGTATCATTTTCACACAGCAAAAAAAGGTAAATTAATTTATAAATCTTACTTCAGCCAGAAACCAGCACAGACCAGCGGCCAAGTTGACTAGCTGGTTAGTTAGCATTAGGAAAACAATTATTATTAATTGTTAATTATATATAATTAACACATGCAAGGTATACATTTCAGCTTTCACCCAGGTTGACAGTATTATAATACTGATAGCACTAGTCTCACGTATCCAGTCCAGACAGCAGAAGGTCTGGAGTTCATAGCAGCTTTTTCTTTGGAAAGGACATTCTAAGTGGGCGTCTGACTGTAATGTAACAGCCAGTCACAGTTTGTTTCGTTCAGCGTCATGTATACGGCATGAAAATGTAACATCTGTACTGTAAACTTCACATCATTTAGATAATCCAGTGTTTAGCCGATCTTCATAACTTCTCGTTGTCACAGTTTGTAAATCAGACGGCTTCCTTCTTTCATGAGGAAAGTTGCACATCACAACAGATTTGTTTCCATATGGATCATAAAAACGGAACACGCACATATCCCAGAAATCCAGTCGAGCCCAACCAAACGGATGACGGTTCATGGGTATGAGACTATAATAAGTAGATACAATTAATATGCTAAATTTAAATATCTAAATAAAAATGAATAACTCCACGTGGATCTTATCGGTGTCTAACACAAACGGAAGGAGTCTTCAGTGTCAGTGCTACATAGCAGATGATACATTTTTCAACAAGGACAAAGTCTTCAGGGCAGAGAGCTTTGTGTTTTGTCAGTAACTTGACAAGCTGTGATTTTTTTTTTTTTTTTTTTTTTATTTACTTCAAGAGATGAAAAGAGAGAGTGGAACGGAAATGAGTACTGTAAAATAAGTGACAACAGGAGCTAACTTGTCTTGTGGATGTTCCACACCATTGATCTATAAATGGATGCAATGTATGACGTGCCGTTCAATTGTTTATATTATATTCCTGTTACAGCAAGCCTGGTCATGTTTTATTCCTTACTTAAATGTTTAATACCATCTCATTTCTGGCCCACACCAGTTATGTAGTGTTTAAGCTGGGCAGTTGATAGGAAGCTCCAGGCATTGAGAGACACATTGCTCAGCGGAAAGCTCTACGCTGACACGAGGCTTTGTCTAGACACGTCTGTTCTGGAAGATGCTTTTAGATATCACCCTTGTACATTCTCCCATCTGACCTGGGCTGAGCTGAAGCTGTAAAATAATGGCATACAGGTTTTATTCCAGACAAAGGAAAGGTTTGAGAGGTTTGTTCAGATTGAACAGATTCAGATTTGCCTGGCTGTTATTCTGGGAAAGTCAGTTCCATGTGTGAGTTTGGGTGACTGTGTGGGCCTTTACCTCGTCCCCAGCTGATGATCTCATAGGTCCAACTTCTAATTAAATTAAGTGAAGCGCTTTCATTGTTTTTCTTTCGTCAGCACATGGCTGGTGGGGCGGCAGCACTACAAAGCTTCAGCTCTTCCACAGCAAACACACAGCCATCACAGTTTGTCATCCAGGGTTTTAGCTTCAATCTGTAAGCAATTTACTACAGCACTTACAGCAGAATATTTGGCGAGTGAGGAGGACGGAGTTGTTTTTAATGTAACATTTAGTTAAACATTTAGTTCACGTAGATTAGATTGTATAGAAATATAAAATAACAAGAAGCAATATATAAAACGAGTTTGTGTATTTTTGTGCTTATTTATTTTTCTCTGAAAAATTTAGTAAGGCTCGTCTGTCACCAGCATTACCGAAGAGGTGTATGAATTTTTGAGAAACTTTTTTTTTTTTTCTTTTTCCAAAGGAATTATGATAACTGCTAATAGATAGCAATTATTTTTTCATATTCACCAAACCCTCCCCAATATAACATAAATATATTCTGGATATGTATGTTGTGTGATAACTTCGTGCAGTGATACACTAACACATGTTATTCCTTTCTGAATACTAGCTGAGGCTCAGCCGGATAGTCAAAATCGTAAGCGTTAAGCAGGCAATGTTTAAATACAGTAATAGCATCAATCATCAACCAACAAGGAGAATCCAAAAGAGCAGTCTGACGAGTCGTAGCAGAATAGCCAAGGCACAGGAACGCACTTTAGTACATCGTTCTGTATGAGGGCGTCTGCCGAACGCCATCAATGTAAATGAAAAAAGATGTACAAACTGAATAAGGGATCGCAACGTTCAAGTAAATGGCAAGAGAATTGCGATTAACAACTGCCTGCTATGTAGTGAACCAGGAAGCACAACTGACCACACTTCAGGAGATGGTGACCTCTTTTTTTTGTGAGTATGGGGATTGTCCAGGGTTGTTTTTACACTGTAGTCACAATTAGTTAAACAAATTCTCTGTTTTATTTTTCTGTCTTTTTGCTTTGCCTTTGGCAAACAGTTAAGATACCAGTGGTTCAAAAGCCCTGCTAGAGACACTGAGATATACAGGAAAATAATTTAGTGCATCTCTTAAATCTGAGCATGGAGAGGACCCGTGCACGACGTATGATGTGGTGAAGCTTAAACTCTTTCAAGTCTCTCACTCTGTTGAGGAATCATTAGTACTGACCTCTCTATGCTGTGCTGTGGGGTCATATTAGATGATATCATATATCCTTTTATATGAGGCATCTGGCATTATGTTGCTCGCTCTCTTTCACTTGCCTCCAGCCATGCATTTATTAGTCACTATTAAGCCTTTAGCTGAAAGAGTCTTTTGTGCTGTGCCATTTCACAGTCCTAATGAACCATGAAATAACTAGATGACATTCTCTTCCTTTACTGTGAACCTCTCTTTTTTCTCCTCTCCGTTTTTTTGCCGAAACTGACATGCGGCTTTTATTACAACTAATCAGCACTTTACCTGCTCTATTTTTGTGGCCTTATCCATGAAAGTGTGTCTATAAGTTAAAAAAACTTGCCTTGACTCTAAAAACCCCACCTTCTGGAGTGGCTTCTGGAGCCTGAGCCAGATCCAACACCTTTGATCCAGTTAATGAGGGTCTTCGGACGTTATTAGAAAGATCAGCTGGGGTAACGAAGTGTTGGAGATGGATCAGAATTGAAAAAGCGAAACAGTGCAAAACATGTTTGTATTTTTTAAAAGTTACCAGCTTGGGGTAATAATTAATATTTTACTATATCCAGCTGTGATGGATCTTGTTTGCAGATTCCTGGGTGGGTCTCAAATGTTAAAACCTGGCACACTACACATCAGGAAATAAATAACAAATGTCTAGCACTTTGCTGAATGAACAAGACATTATTTCTGACTAGTGCTGAGTTGTGCTATGTATTTCTAGTATAATTATTCTTTTTTCCAAGTCTTTTAGATAATACAAAAATGATCCAAAACTCCAGAGCATCAGGATTGTTCACACAGCTAGCATGCTCTGTGTCACTTGGAATGGCACTTTATTATATTTTCTGTGCTTATACATGTGTGATGAAGTACCAAAAGAGATTTTATTGTAATTTTACAAAAGTATCTTTCGGGTTAATCTATGCATTTGATAAGGAGGATGGGGCAGGGATTTTGGATGACATCGTGTAGATCATGTAGCATTTTCCAGAAACAGCATTTTTTTTTTTTGTCAAGTGGTTTATTCCTCTTATACCACAGCAATTTGCCAATGACTACAATTTTTCTGATCTGCTTCAAATATAACATAAGATAAACATTATTGATCCCACAGTGGGGAAAATCACTTATTCCCGGTGCTCACAGACAGTTAAAGTGCAGGTATTAAAGACAAAAAAACTGTACTGTAATTATATAAATCTAAGGAATAATAAAATAAATAAAACTATATAAAATGATAGAATATTGCACCTTGACATTACTGTAATGCAGTGATATAAAGTCTGACAGCCAATGTTATGAATGAGGTGTAGCAGTCTACAGCTGAAAAAGCTACACAGGGTCTCCACAGTCCCAAACAGGTGGTGAGAGGTGTTGTTCCTGATCAATATCAGCTTGTCTCCTCTCCCGCTCTGTACCTCCTCTCACCCAGCAGACTACGGCATAGAGACCTGCTGAGGCCACCACAGTATCAAAAAAAGTCTTTAATAATGTCCTACTGTACACACTCCAAACTGTACCCTCGTCTCCTCAGCAGGTGGAGGCGACTCTGGCTCTTCTCGTACAGAGCATGAGTGTTGTCCAGTCTCCTGTTTATGTGGACATGTAGGTATTAAACCTATCCATTAACTCAATGTCCAAGCCCTGGATAGTCACTGGTGTGTGGTGCGGTCTTCTCCTTCTTCGGAAGTCAGCAAAACCATAAATAACAAATGTCTAACACTTTGATGCAAGACATTATTCTGGTTAAGTTATATTTATTTTTCACTTTTCTGTTCTTTTCCATGTCTCTGCCATGATGATCCACTGGTCCATCTAAAAGGTAAGTGAACCTCACTTGATATGTTTATGGCCTTTAAATAAAACTGTGGATATTATTATATCATAACTCTTAGCCACCCAGAACATAGAATAATGCAGTACAGTACATATTACAAGCTTATGTCAGTATTTACTTTATGTTAATTGGTTTGTATTAGCATAATACAAAAATGATATAGTTGCCACCCCAGAGCATCAGGATCATTCGCATAGCTAGCATGCCCTGTGATACTTGGGAATGGTGTTTTCTAACATATTTTAATGTGACGTGACGTGACATAGAGCTAAGGATGGTGACTCATACTCAGAATTCGTTCTTTGCATTTAACCCATCCAAAGTGTACACACACAGCAGTGAACACACACACATCGTGAACACACACCCGGAGCAGTGGGCAGCCATTTATGTGGGCAGCCATAATACATCGAACCTACAACCTTAGGGTTAGGAGACAAACTCTCTAACCATTAAGCCACGACTTCCCCACAATGCTTATACATGTGTATAGAAATTACAGATTTTACAGTTAAATAAAATATTGTAGAAATAACTTTTAGTATAACCTAAGCATGCGATCAAAGATATAAGTAAGTATTAAAACAGGATGGGATGAAGTTGATTGATCTCCCAAAATAGTATGTATAATTTTTTTTTCCTTTTATACCACAGCAATTTCCAAACAAATTGCATTTTTTTTCATTAAAGAATGACGTATCATACTAAAGGCTTATTGTTACTCTACGCTTCAATTTGATTTCGCTCACATTTTTAAGCCAGCAGGTGAACTTTTATTTCAAAGTTTTACCATCTTGAACTAATTTACAGTGTAAACGTCTGCTTGTGGGATGGTTTATTGGATCTGTGTGTGTATGTAAAGGTGCAGATCTGTACGGTTGATGCATCCATTTAAAGAAAGTAAATACCAAACCAAACCTTGAGAATTCCACTCTCTGTTTTTTATTTTCTTTCTGATAAACTCTTCTTCACCTTTTTGCTTGTATCAGGTGAATTGTATGGTTGTGTTGTTTGCTCAATGTCCTGTCATGTCAGCTTATGTGTAACTAATTATCCACACCGCTCGTGTTACCTACGTCCTTATCCCGTCACCTGAGCTAACTTTGTTGTTCCACCCAGCGGCAATTCCTACACATCCACAGCAGCATGTGCGGGTGCTGAGCTTTATCTTATTTATAGCACTTTCACACCTACTTTGTTCAGTATATTTGGAAAACATGAACAATTTGTCAGTGCTTTAATGCTCCCAGAACAACCAAACGATGGTCTGTCTGATTAAAAATTTGGCTTCTTGATATTCTCATCTGTATACAATAGTTTTATAGTCTCTCAGATCTGCTGCTGTAATCACAAAGACTGTGAGGCTCAGCTCAGGTCTCTTCTTTACAATGTGCTCATACTTATCATCCTTTCCAACTACGTAATACTGTTTGTCTTTCTTCTTCTGCAACTGTATACTGTAATGATTTTTAATCCCACTATCCGGTGTCACAATAATAGAGAATAGATTCTCTTGGTTTGTCTTGAATATTCTTTCTAATATCAGCTCAGGGAGATTTTCCCAGGTGTAAAATTATACACTAGAGGTTTTGCAGTGTCCCTAAAAATCCACATACAACCAAAAATGTGCTTTGCAAACCTATGCCTTTGGTTCGCTATAACTGATGCCTTAGTAGATTTCAAGGAATATCTTTCATCCAAGAGAAGTATAAATGTTGGTCTGGAAAATAACAGTAGGAGATTCATAAGAAGTTTTCCTTAGTCAGGTTTTACACAAGTTAATACGCACGTTTTTAGCTTTGGCAGTTATTTTAGCATCTTTTTTTACTAATAGGTTACAGTTATATAATTCAATATTTATGTTGCATACCAGTATTAGAAATAATAAAATACTAAAATAAGATTTTAAAAATGCAGAGACAGAAAAAAATAAGACCCACTATAAGAACGTAGGTCAGCGTCATTCAGAGCACAGAGTTTTTGTACACGGTGCGATAAGACTATAACTGTGGGGCGAATCCAAGCAGCAAAAACACAAAGGCTATGAAAAAGATTATGGCAAACACAGCAAAAGCACCCCAAACATCAATAAATGCTGGATGATAAGACACTGAAAGACAGGAACTTGTAGTAAGTGTTTATCAGGGTGTAACAGGACACAGGGGACGCTGATGGGACAGGTGACGTGCTGGGGATGATGGGAATTGTAGTTAAGTGCCGATTCGGCATAAAAATAGTGGCATCAAACATGAGGGAGAATGCAAATGCAGATTGAAACATGTTGCATTGTGGGACTTTAATGAGAATAATTAGGATAAGAATCCCACAAATATTCAAACGCTGGTCTGGAAAACAAACCCGGTGCGAAGACAACGTTTTTCATGCTAAGCTCTCGAGCTTCTTATAAAAGCAGTAAAAGATTGCAGAGCAAAATCTATTGAGATACATACTACATATATGTTAGACCAGATTTAAAAAAGACATTTTTTTGATTTTTCAGTTTTTTTCAGGATTTTTCAGGATTTACTATTTTTCAAACTCTAGCATGGAAAACAAACTCAGACTATTTTCTCAAAATTGTATGAAAATATTAGCAGAAAAAATCTCAAGGAAAATGCTACATGTTAAGTGTTAGATCAGATTGAAAAAACAAGACTTTCTGAAATTTATGTCGCATAACTTTTTAATAGTTGTGTTTTAACATAATATCGGAAGTTACACTGACTACAGCTTTATCTTTAAATAGATTCTTGTCCAGCCAATAAATGTCTTACAAAGAAAACTGTTACTTCCAGTCTGATCTGTGACCAAATGTTAAGGTTTAATAGGTGTTAATTATGGCTTTGGCATTAAATGGCTCTCTTTTAAATGTGTACAACCTAGCACAATTTATAAAAAGCAACAGTGAAGCACAAGGCGTGACAGGGTTATAAAACTTTTGTTTCTGGCAGTATTTCTTAACAGCAGATTTATTTGCATTGTAACAGAGCTATGCATTTAGCTACGGGGGTAAATCAGTTGTAAAACAAGTAAGAATTTGTTGAGTCTTGTGAAGCTGTGAAGGATTAAAGTAAGGAAGTCAGGGGGGGGGAGAACTGCCCTAGGGAGGGATTCATGGTGTGTATGAATGAAGTGACTGGCATATGGTGATATTGTAGAGATATATGCGGTTAAAGACAGGGATGGTGATGACGTCAGATTTAATGAGTAAGGACGAAAAAAAGAAAAGTGAGGAAGAGCAAAATGGGGAAAGCTCAACAGGATACACTGAAGACACTGCAAGTTAATGAGATGTAGTGTTGGAATTCCACTAATCCACAAGAAAGAGACCACACTGAGTAGTAAACTTGGTCCTCATAAATACCTCATTAATGTATAGATGTATAGAATGCAGCGAAGTTCAGGACTGATTGTTTGCAGCTTTCTTTTCTTGTTTATCAACTTTACCGCTAATTCAGCATAACAGTTTCTCCAGGTGTTGTCCAACAAACTCCTCCGTTTAGGAAGGCAAATAGTTAGATTGGCCGTAATTGAAGCAGCGTGGGTGTCCTTGACAGGAAAATACCACCCTTTTACTTTGGACATGCAAAGCCTGTTACAGAGAAACCAGAGTTCACCTGTGGTTCAAAGTTTATTCATTAATGTTAAGTGAATTGCTTGATAATCTCCTGGGTATAATCACTTACATCAGTATTAGGCTTGCCAGATGCATGCTGGGTCTTGGTTGTGCCTTCCCGAGACGTGGGAAGAGTCCAAATTAGTCAGATGCCAATCAGTGCAAGTGTCCCAGACAGCTTTACAGCTGTTAGAATATCTTGCTTCACATCCAGATCCCTGTTCCACGCACTCCTCTGAGCAGGTCTGAGATTTATGGGACTTTGAGGCCCGTGGGCGTCCACCGTTAAACCTCCTACCCGTCAATCGTCATTTGATTACTGTGATCATGGGTCAAGCTGGAACCGGTGGGCCTGAGTCACTGTTAAGCACTGGAGGCACACGGATAGAGGTATGCATATTAAGTCTTCATGCACATAGCTAGAATAAAAAAAACATTACATCACGTCAGCATGTTAACATACAAAGCCACACACAGAATGAGACACACTTGCTCACACATGCTTAGTCATACACACACACACACACAATCACACACACACACACACACACACACACACACACACATACACACACACTTTTTTTCTTAAGCATTCTCCTGTCTCCTCATGGATGCTAGCTAATAGAATATGTATCTGTCTCTCAGTGTGATGATCCCAGAAAATGTTTTAAACATGCAAAATACTCACTTTTCTTACAATTCTTAATATATAAAACACACACACACATAGGCATGCATGCATGAACACACATACAGATCTAACATCAACACAAAATGAATAAAAAATACAACTTGAAGTCGGGTCATGGGGTGCCGCACAGTCTGTATACAAACAGTGATTAGCAAAGATCTTGTAAAAGAACCTCAGTGCCTGCGATGACTGTGGCACAAACCACTCACTTGCTTTTAATCTAATTTGGTCAGATCACCCAGCTTAAAAATCTCAAAAAGTCTCGACATCCCAAACAGCCTGAAGTGGATGTGTACTGTGTACACTCCTTTATTTTGAACTTCAGTCCCTGTCCCTGGTAACGATGAATAAGTAAGACAGCGCATTTACTGTAGCCGAGAATGTTTGTTCTCCCTATCAAGCTGTGTGTGTGTGTGTGTGTGTATGTGTGTGTGTGAGTGTGCATGAGTGTGTGCATGTGCACGCGAGTTCGTGTGCATTTTTTTTTTGTGTGTGTGCGTGCATGTGTGTTCGTGCGTGTGTATGTGTGTGTGTGTGTGTGTGGGCTGTTGGGGCATGGCAGAGTCCAACACATCATTCCACACCCCTTGGTCCACTTCCTGCCTCAAACCATCGTCTGAGAAGAGCCAGACATGGTTAGAATCAACACACAGTTTACCTCTGCCTTTACCCATGAGCTTAAAGCACATTACTGACTGGGTCCAGTGTCACTTTTCTTTACCCAACACCTTTCTCTGTGTCCCTGTGATTAATGGAGCCTCCGTCTGTATTCATCACTCCGACCTGCAGTGCCGGCCCTTAGGGAAACGTCGTGGACTTGGGGGTAACAGAAATCTGCTCCAAACATATTCTGTTTTGCTTTGGGCTAATTAGCAGGAATTTGCAGATCCAGGTGTACATAGTATGTGCTAGTATATTTTGAGGGTTGATAACACTCGAATGCTACAAACAAATGCTACTCGAATGCTACAAACACGTTCACTTATACTTTCCTTTAGGGGTCAGATGAGACTGTGTTGGAAAGAGTATATCAGGCTGCTTTAATGGTCCTGGATCTTTTTTATTGATGGACAGAAGAAAGTGTACTGGCGAACAAGTAACAGTGAATGAGTGCCAAGAAAAGGTTTAAACATGCAAAATTCTTAGAGTTTAAAACACACACACACACACACACACACGCACGCACACACCCCGACTTACTCCATCCAGGCACCACAGTATCGTTTTGTAAAACTCTGGGCAAGCGTGAAAATAAAGAGGTGGTTTAGAGTTTTACGAGGAGCGCTCTGTAGCACTTTAGAGTGTGAAAAGAGTTGTTCACCCTCTCAGTGTTAGCTCATATGGCTCTGTTCAAACTGCTAAGCTGTGAGCCAAAAGCTGCCATGCTGTATGTTCAGCCTACTTTTCAGATCATGTGTTATACTTTTTTTTCAATATGATGCACAAGTCATTAAACATGTGAAATACTGCCTGTGTGCCATTCTCGCTGACACTCAATTTCAAACAATGATGGTCAGCTAATACGTTTGGGCACAGAGTTTTCAAATGAAAAGATAATTAGAATATTTACAAAACTAAGATCACTAATCAGTGTATTTAACAACATTCTCAGATGCACTTTTTTGCTTTTGCGGCAACTTTTCCTTGTTCTACACTGATTAAAATAAGCTCGTTAAATTTATTTGCTTAATTTAAATGCACATTCATACAACACACACTGGTTTCACGTGACTGAAATGTGTTACATTAAAACACAGTTGTTTTTTTGTACATCCAGTGTGATTTGATCCTTTATTTTTTTTGAAAGCCTGAATAAAATTCTGTGCTCTGAGCTGAGGATCGACAATAGTTTCCAACAGCATCCACCTTCACATTGCATTATTCTACCGCACATGTTCAGTGTCAATGCTGTCATGAGATTTCAGTACTCTAGAATGTAATTAGTTTACGTTTATACTACGTGAACTGAACACGCTCACTTGATGGTACCACTTAAACCACAGAGATAGCTTTGGACTGCAATTTCCACAGTTTTTCATTTAAGTCTCCTTCAATAAACAGTTGATAACTTCAACAATACAGACTTGAATGAATTTCCTGGTTACACAATTGCACATTTTGACCATATGCTACACAGATAAAGAAGAAGAATTATTTAAAATCATCCTCTTTGGTGTCACCCAGTTCTCTTTTGAATCTGGTCCCTCTCAACGTTTCTTCCTCATTTTTTCCTCACCACCATCACCCCTGGTTTACTAATAAGGGATCAATTTTAATATAAATGTTAAAGGTAGGGTCTCCGATATTTGAGAAATGCTTCGGAAAACTGAGCTGGGACGAAAAGCTAAACAAAAATCCAAACAAACGTGTAGCCAATGAGCAGAAAGGGGCGGGTCTTGTCAATATGGGCTGAGAGAGTGTTCAGTGCGCATGTGTGACATTAGCAGAAAGCGGTTTTAACATTGACATGGAGGATAAAAACAAAGAAAGAAAGCGAAGAAAGGCTTACGATAAGGCAAGAAGTAGGACGTGTTAATATAGGATCAGCTTTCCAGTGCATATTCACAGTTTTCCGAGTCAATAACTCCTGAGCTAAACACTGTTACTACACAAAACGCGGTTGTAGCTGCCTCTCTACATTACTACGATAGAAAAGAGGTGTTATTTGTGTAGTAACAGCGTTTAGCTCAGGAGTTATTGACTCGGGAAACTCCAATCTGTGAACATGCGCACTGAACACTCTCTCCGCCCATATTGACAAGACCGGCCCCTTTCTGCTCATTGGCTACACATTTGTTTTGATTTTTGTTTTGTTTGGTGGCCCAACGCAGTTTTCTGAAGCATTTCTCAAATATCGGAGACCCTACCTTTAAATCATAAATTTACACCTACATGAAAATTAGCTTTGTGACAATATCCATTGTTAAAATCACCATGCAAATAAAAATGAATTGAATTGAACGCAACATAATTTGAAAGAATTAAAATAATTTCAGTTATTAGAAGCATGTTTAAATGAAGTGTAAATCAGCGAAACCACCAATTGTCCACATATTGCATCAGTCAATGACGCTTTCAGACTTTAACAATATAGCTGATGCACTGTCATACATTTTGTACATAAAACTACACTTTCTTTTGAGGCACTGTATAGTTTTGAGTCAGAGTGTGATGAAGTGTTCCTGGTGCCACAGTCTTTCCTGTGTGGTGGTACATTGAAAGCACAGTGATAATGTCAGCTTGTAAAACTTTAAGAGCTCCTAACCACAGCCAGCCTTTATATCCTGTGGAGGGCCATGTGAACCTGAGCGAAGTGGCGACATCCTTGCTTAGCCTTCAAACGTTGAAGCTTTATTGCTAATGCCAACACTGGAAAATGAGATCTTTCAGGATTTCATTACATTTTATTTCATTTTATTATGCATTTAGACATTACTTAGCACTGCTTGGCCAGATGCTCAAAACAGAGGGATGTCTTTATTGCGTTAAGTCCAGCATTACTGGCTAAATGCTTGGTGTAGCCACACCATTTCACTCTAAATGGACTTCAGATTTTTACAATCACTGAAATTATCACTGACACAGTAATATTCAGAGCAGCTTGTAATTTTCCAAAATTACTGCAGATATTTCACAGGTCTGCGACATGTTGTGTGACATCATCACAACACACATTCAGACAGCAATCATAGAAAGTACACGTGTGTCTTTACTGGTAGTAGATTAAAAGAAGGATCCTGTGGTTGCAGTTTCTCCTATTTTTTCTGCAAAAAAAAAGCACAAAATAATCTTAAAAAAAGGCAGCTGAAATCAAGCACCTTGGCTGCAACAAACACAATAAAACAATTAGTCTTGTAGAGTCTCATAAAAAAATTTTGAAATGCCATTTTAAGGTCATAAAATATTTTTGATGTATTTTAGAAATGATTTAAACCTGTATCTACATTTCCACATATTATCTGTATCTACACAAGTCCTGGAGAGCAAACATTTATTTGTTTGTTTGTTTGTTTGTAAATTTTGTTAGTTAGTTAGTTAGTTGTTTTATTTATTTATTTATTAAGTAGTGCATGTTTCGTAGCTATGAAATCATACACTCATTATTATGAAGCAGACATGAAACACAACTGAAAGTTAAAATTAGAGCTGATGACTGCTTGGTCAATTTCATATTTTTTTAGACATCTTTGAACTTTCTGAAAATTCTGAACATTCTCTGGAACTTAAATAAGGGAACTAAAGCATGAAATGAGTAACTGATTAATAATCAGGTTTCCAAAACATGGGACTGGACAGCACACTGGAGTGTTTACTCACACAGCGGACTTGGAAAATGTTGGCTAATGTTATGGGGATGTGTTACCTTAGTGGTTAATGTGTTAGACTACTGATCAGATGGTTGTGAGCTTGAGTCCCAGGTCCACCAGGTTGCCTCTGCTGGGCCCCTGAGCATGGCCCTTAATCCTCAATTGCTCAGTTGTATAAAATGAGATAAGTGTAAGTTGCTCTCTATAAGGGTGTCTACCAAATGCCATAAATGTAAATCTATAACTTATGATGAGTTACAGGTAGAGAAATGTGAACTGTGTAGGAATTTCTTTATCTGCTCCTGAAGTTTTTAATGTAGCATATCGTGTTTGAGCCCATGACAAAATGTCACCATTACATTTCTATGACAGTTTTGCACTGGTTCCTGTATACGTAGCTGTTCCTGATTCTGAAACGTCATATCTGATGGGTGTAGTGCAGCATGTGGTAGGATTCAGAAATATACACCATGGTTACAGCATTTAGTGATAGCAAATAGGGTTTAGTTAATTCTTTGGTTTTTAAACTTTCTTTTCTGTTGGAAAATACGAGTAAAAAAAACCCACAACCAGTCTACTGATTTGTCTTCCCCTGCTATTTAGCAATGGAGTTCTGCGTTTATGTAAATAGTAAAGTCATAAGATAACTGTATTAGATGTTATTCTCTACAAGTTTGCTTTGTTTTGGGATTTAGCTTATCTCTATTGCTGCATTCAAACATACATCGGTTTGCAGCTGCAAAGTGACTGGAGGCCTGGCGACTTATGATGACGTGAGCCAGAGCAAGTGCCTGCGATTAGATGTGGGTGTGTCCAGAGACACGTCACAGTTGAGAAGTTGAACTTCATGCAAATATAGAGCGGCCTAGTGCATCGCCTACCAATGGATGGAGACAGCATGTGTGATCCGTAGCAAATGCCAAATCTCATGTTGAACGTTTCATTACAGCAGCAAGAACCCAGATTTGGAACACTTGTTGCACCACCCACTGATAAACGTAATTGCTATGGCAACCTGAGGTAGGGACGAATACTGACAACTTCATAATACAGCAACTGGAGATTTGCTACATAAAATCTCTGTATGTGGGAAGTAATAGGAACAGAGTGTTTGTGTGTCGGTGTATCCAGTGGCAGCTTCCATAACATTCGAAACATTCTCTCTCACTTTCTCTCTCTCTTTCTCTCTCGCTCTCTCTCTTTCTCCTGGCATTTTTGTGTGTGGTTTGGCACCAGTTCGAACACTGGAGCAGTAATATTTGGTGCACTTAACATAGCTCAACAGAAGTGTTTGAGTGAACACAAGAATTTTGATTTTTGTTTGTGTCACTGTGGAACTTGGATAGAACTTTGCAGGCTCTGTTTCCCTTCAGCGAGTCTCTGTAAATGTTCCATTCAATAATCCATCTCCTTCAATCTAACTGTAGCATGGAGCATGTGCCTGATTGTTGGCAGCCATGTTGACATGTCAAAAATGCTCTCGCTGATTCTGCAACCTTTCACCACACAAGACAGAAGACAAAATAAACTCTCCTAGTGAGCCATGTTAAATTGAGTTAAGGTTTTAGCATTTCATTTGGCATTCGCATCTTTTGCGGCAGGTCAGCCATCCTGTAAAAACGTGGCGTTCAGATGTTGCTGGCAAAACTACAGCGTCTTCCTGCGTGTGGGCTCTTTAGAGGAAATATGCTGATGAGCTCTAATGGTACTGCTCATGCATGCTGCTCATCGTCTCTCAGCAACACACCAACACACACACACACTCACACGCACACACACTCTCGGCTTGCCTTGTTTGTGTTAAATTGGGTGGCCTGCAGTTTCACTCTATGAACTTCATGTCCACATGCCTCAGGCATTTATCTTTCTAAATTAAAAGGAAATAACCTTTAATCTTGAACAAATGTTCATTTTCCTTCATTAAAATGGAATTAAAAAGGATTAAATAGAAGTGTAAACCATCCTGATAAATGTCTGTCTTTTTATGAATATGTATGCTTGTTTTAAAGAGGTTTACAGAGAATTACAATTCAGGAAGTGGTTTAAACTAAAGCGCATTCATTCCTTGTGTTTAAACACATTATCTGGGTCACGGTCGATCTGGGGCCTGTCACAGGAGCACCAGGAGTGATGCAGGAATATACATGGATGGGACATCAGTCCAGCGCAGGGTCACCACACACTCGTTCACATTCTGGCGCAATACAGAATCCACCTACCATTCTGCTGGTGGGAGGAAACCAGAGAACCTAGATGAAACCCATGCAGACATGGAGAACATACAGAACTCTATACAGACAGTAACCTGAGCTTGGGACATTTTAGCTGCACCATGTTCAACCAAGATTAGGAGCTGCTTTGAACTGCTTTGAAGCTGCACTTTGTTTCTGCTGGTCTTATGTTCAGCCTTGTGACTGGACCTCAGCAGAGGCACCTCCAGTAACTCATATACATTTACACGGAATATGCTACTGGTGGCTCAAACGAGTAAGGCTCTGGTTTGTTCATCTGAAGGTTGAGGTTCAAACCACAGCGCTGCCACTGTTGGGCCCTTGAGTAAGGCCCTTTTCTCTCTCTGCTCCATGGGTATTATATCCGTATATATATGCCGTATATACAGTATATGCCGTATTTTATCTGATCCTCTTCCTAACTCCTACTTCCTAAACTGGGAAATGCGAACAAGGAAATAATTTCACTGTGCTTTAATGCATATGTGACAAAAATATAGGCTTCTTCTTCTTCACACTGATGTCCTTAAGCACTACATTAAGATTACAGCATATATTTAGTTTGTAGCCATTGATAGGAAAATGTCTGTTTCCACTGCGGATGCTGATTCAAGGATACAATATTGTTTTCAACAGTAATCTTAGTGGGGGAAAACCTTGTACGGTTGATGTTTTATTTTAACTGTGGTCATATAAGTCAATACTGAGGTGGATACAGAGTATCACAGTTTTAGTCTTGGTGTTAAACCAATGTTTTGGATTCTGATGATTTTTTTTTATATTTAAATGAATTCTTAATCGGGGGTCACGGTGGCTTAGTGGTTAGCAGGTTTGCCTCACACTTCCAGGGTTGGGGGTTCGATTCCCGCCTGCGCCTTGAGTGTGTGGAGTTTGCATGTTCTCCCCGTGCCTCGGGGGTTTCCTCCGGGTACTCCGGTTTCCTCCCCCGGTCCAAAGACATGCATGGTAGGTTGATTGGCATCTCTGGAAAATTGTCCCTAGTGTGTGATTGCGTGAGTGAATGAGTGTGTGTGTGCCCTGTGATGGGTTGGCACTCCGTCCAGGGTGTTTCCTGCCTTGATGCCCGATGATGCCTGAGATAGGCACAGGCTCCCCGTGACCCGAGGTAGTTCGGATAAGCGGTAGAAGATGAATGAATGAATGAATGAATTCTTAATACAATATTTGCTATATTTGTCAGGGATCAGTGCGGACTTTCGGCCATGTGCTGTTATTGTTATCGTTGTCACGTTTCTGCCCCGCCTTCGTCTGCTCCTCCCTGTCTCCACACCGGTTTCCAATTGTGTCTCATTGTCTTTTTGTATTTAAGTGAGCCGCGTTGCCGATGGCGGCGCGGATTCATTGGTTATGTCTAGTCAAGGTTACGTCTCGTCATTTGTATTGTCTTAGTTCTCGTCATTTATTAAACCCCATTCATTTGAAGCTATCCTGTGTACGGGTCCGTCTCCTTCCTTCCCTGGTTGTGACAATATTAGCCTCCACTATATTTAAAAGTACATTTGCAAGCTCAGCTTCTCTGTCTTTCAATCGCATTTTCTCTCCATACTGTACATTCTTGGGGCTGGTTTGAATCAAGCAGAACCATCTAATTACTCCAACCTGAAAATAGTTTTGAAAACGTTAGAACAGAGCAACAACTTCATGCTGCCATTCACCATTTAACATTCTGCTGTCTTTCTTTCGTTTGGTGCACCAGTTTGTTGAAATCCAGTCACAGTATGATTAGATTTAATTGTTTTCTAGTTTTATGGCTTTTGGATTAAATTAGGTACATGCAAACATTGCAGTTTGTTTTGCTTCTCTCTCTCTCTTTCTTTATTTTTTTTCCTCTGTCTCTCTCTCTCTCTTTCTTGCTCACTCTGTCTTTTTTCTCTCATATGTGACCGATTAGAGCATAGGACTAGAAAAAAGAAACAAAAGCCTTGTTTTCTCTCTCTGCCTTCTTGGGATTCCGACGGCTTTACAGCGAGCTCAGCCCTCAGATCCCTCTGATCATAGAGACCCTGGAGATAGACAGATGATGGGCCCCCATCTTTTCCCTTCCTCCATCCCTCGCTCTTTTCTTTCACCAGAGATGTCTTGGTTGTGTCTGCAGAGATACAGGAGTCCATTCAGCTGTGGTGCCATTGGCTATTTGTTGCTTTTTTGCTTCTGGGGTTGTTTAAATGGCGATCAGTGTGCTGGTAGATGGAGAGACACATCGATCTGTCAGTATAGTTAAAAAAAAAAAAAATGTAATTTTTTCTATTTAGAGCTTATAGTCTTGTATGTTTGATGTTCCTTTAGTGAGATCTGAGTCATCGAGTCAACTCAAGAAGTCAAGAAGCTTTCATTGTCATTTCCACCATATACAGCAGATGCAGTACACAGTGAAATGAGACAACGTTTCTCCAGGACCAGGGTGTTACATAAAACAACACAGAGCTAAAGATTTAATGTAAGTTAGTCCTAGCCACATAAAGTGCATCTTAGCAACCTGGTGCAAACAGTGCGAGACAAAAGACAGTGTGCGACAAAAAACATTACAGGACAAAATACACACATTAAAATTTGACCAGTGTGAATACTGTATATTATACAGGACATTGTGCAAAAATATAGGAATCAGAACACAGACTGTTCTTGTAAACATATCTTGTAAATATATATACAGTACACTTTTGTTATAGCATAGGGGAAGTCGTGGCCTAATGGTTAGAGAGTCTGACTCCTAAGGTTGTGGGTTCGAGTCTCAGGCCGGCAATACCACGACTGAGGTGCCCTTGAGCAAGGCACCGAACCCCCAACTGCTCCCCAGGCGCCGCAGCATAAATGGCTGCCCACTGCTCCGGGTGTGTGTTCACGGTGTGTGTGTTCACTGCTGTGTGTGTGCACTTTGGATGGGTTAAATGCAGAGAACGAATTCTGAATATGGGTCACCGTACTCAGCCGTATGTCACGTCACTTTAGCAGTTGGATGAGGTAATATATGTGGTGTGTGTGTGTGTTCGTATGTAAGAAAAACTTTTATTTATACTTTATTATATTTC
The DNA here is from genome assembly GCF_030014155.1 of Tachysurus vachellii. Classification (NCBI taxonomy): domain Eukaryota; kingdom Metazoa; phylum Chordata; class Actinopteri; order Siluriformes; family Bagridae; genus Tachysurus; species Tachysurus vachellii. The sequence continues at coordinate 9,208,310 of NC_083463.1, forward strand.
AAAAGGATCTCATACTTTACCAGATAATTTAATCATTTTACCACTTAAACAATATTTCCTTTCTGTTTGTTTTATTCCGGTGAATTGCGGGTGATTTAGCGGGTTAAAAATTCTGTTTGCAGTAACTCGCCTTATAGCAAGAGGTTTTATATCAAAGGCATTGGCATAATTTATTATTTTTTTTTATCATCATATCTTTCAAAGACTTCGGCCCCCAAAGACCCCCAAACCAAAGAACACTTACAATTTGTACATTTGTGATTTTTTTTTTCTTGAAAGCAAAAGGAGGATTGTGAAGTGCATTTCCTGAACTCTACATGAACTAGAGAACTTGATCTTTTACACTATTATTTAAAGATTTTGTCATAAAAGCATGATCACAGCAAGCATCAAAAATGTATGTCCCCAACCTTTCCTCCATGATTTCAGACGTGTGCAGATGGCCTGGTGTTGTGATATCAGTAAGTTTGGCAAGGACCTGTGAGGTTTATGGTGATATCATGTGAATAGAAAGCAATGACATTGAGCTTCATGGAGTACTGACAGTTTTCTGGCAGAACACCAGATTATATCCTGTTACCTTATAAAGTATAACGAACTGCAGGACCTGAAGAGAGTTTCATGTGGTGAGGGAAAAAAAATAAAAATGAAAATCATAAGTGGTTTATTAGAGCTTTTTGTTTTTGTTTTGTTATGGAAGGTAGTATACAATAAATTCCTGTATAAATGTCTCAGAGGCTCACTAGTGGCTTTCTGAAGTACAATTTCTAACCCAAATTTGTTCCCATTTCAGTCAACACGCTTCAGTCGTCCTTAATATCTGCCCTAGTAATTTATAGCGAATATGTTATATAGAAGTTATTCGGTGATCAATTAAAGGGTGTGGTCAATGAGGTGATTGACGGCTTTTGCTATGAATGTGAACGTGCATGCAAATTCCAAAACACTTTTGAAGCTCTTGTACCGTCATAACAGACCTTTTGGACTTCTTTCCAGTTTTTCACTGCATTGTTGCTCATTTTAATGTCTAAGCTAGTTCTCTGTCCTGATATTTTAATAAGCAAACCAACGTGCGTAAGGGAAGTGATGACATAAACCAAGGTAGCTAACAATAACTCACTTTCATAATAATTTATTAACTACAGGGTCTTAGCAAACACTCAATACATCTTGGTACGGTTAGAAAGTCACTTCTTTTAAACGAGCTGCATTAAAAGAACGTGCTGAGAATAAATAAGCACTGAATTTACTGCAAAAAAAGATAAAAGTCTTTCTCTTCCTGTTCTTTTCCACAGAAAACTAGTCTGTAGATCTTTTAAATCTTTTATACGATCGACTTAGCTGTGATTAATTTGATTAAATTGATGGCTAATGTCAGCTTGCTGCAAAGTAGCTCAGTCAATCATGACTCAAAGCTCTCAAATCTTTTCTTGACCGCTGTAAAATCAGTGTGCCTGTGAAAATTATACAACTACAATTTCAATTATTAACGAATGATGCTGTATTTACGACAGCGAGTTAGACGAAACACCGGTTTAAATTGCACTTCAGGTCATTCGTCGTGGACGCACACAGACACACACACATGCCACTTTTTATGCAGAATATTAAATAGATTGCATCTCACACTAGTTCATATCTAGACTAATCTGACTCTCTAAATGGAATAAAGCCAGTCGTGTCTTATCAGTCTGCTAGTTGAGGATAAACTTTAGTCCAGATTCAACCTCAAAGCAGAAATCTTTTTTTCTTTTTCTACCTCAATCTTGAAAAGGTGTTTTGGATTGTTTGGGGTTCTAGCTGTTGCTAGGTAGTCTGGGGTTTTCTTGTTACTAAACATGGCCATGGACGTCTTTCTTTCGCAGGAAGAGCCGGTGTAACACTGCAGACACTAAACACAGACTTTTTTATAGTCTGTTGGCAAACAATCCAAAATATCTTACTTACTTACATGCACTGTAATAACCTTTGACGAATGCATGCTGGTGATTGTATCCTGCTCCGAGCTGCAGGGAAGTGTGAAGTGTTTGTGAAGCTTGTGGTCATGTAAGTGTACAATAGGTATCAAATGCTGTGTGAGCTGTGAGCGGAGCGTCCGAGGCCGACACTCTACCGATCCTCTGCCCAAAACTCTGACTCTAATGCATAGACCAGGCTGCTCTTTGTTCCATTCATTGTGTTGATGATCACACTCATAGTCGAGAGTGAAAGCTCAGGACAAGCTGGGAAAGTCATCAGTGTGCCTGGACTGCTTCGTCTCCCAACTCCTCACAGGAGCCATCAAGTTTGAGGGGAGGTCACCAGACGTCCTTGCTTACATCGACCTGGCTCAATCACTGGGGAAGAAGGTGTCAAGGCCCCCGTTTCAGGGCTTTGAGTAGTGATGGATGACTGATAGCAGTGTCGCCGTACACAAAGTGTTCGGATTGAGTTGTAGCTTGCAGACATGCCTTAGTTTTAGTCTTCCTTGTGTCCCACGGAGAGAATGTAGTGGTGGAATAGTTCAATTTCTTTACACTTTAATTGAAGTGTGACTCTGGACTGCTTTAATATGTAATTGCTTATTCTCTTTCGTATTGTAGCATTTCTTAATGATGTTAGAAGTCATGAATCTGATTAATCTTTTCTAACAGCACAGTTTGGACGTTTTTTTTCAACTGATTATTACTTTCACTTTGTTTATGATTATTAATAATTAATTTCAAAATATTTTTGAAAAACATAGAAATATATAGAAACATAGTAATATATTTAAAAAAAAATAGAAATTATAGTAATAATTAGTTTCAGTGTGGAAACACATCACAAAGCCCTGTTAATTATTTTCAGCACACCCTCACGTTTTATTCCTGACATCATCATCATCATCATCATCATCATCATAATAATAATGTTGTTAAGTTGAACAATACCTGTAAAAACTTTTAGTTAACTTGTATAAGTTTATAATGCTTTTGATATTCTGCTCCCTACCGCTTATACGATGCTGATAGACAAGAAATGACAAGAAAAATGACGCAAAAGAAATTGTAGCATGACTCAAAGGGGCCTCAGGATAATGATAATAATAATGTTTCCTTGAGGTAAAAATCGACAGCAAGACATTTCATCAGACACATCATGATTTTTTTGGATCTCAGTACTACAAACACAATCCACAGACACATTCGTTCAGAATACAGCAAGGTTCCAGATCATACTGTCATGCAGTGTCTGTTTTTTTTTTACATCATGTTCTAGCCTTACTTTTACTCCTTTACGCTCCGTGTCTCCGCATCTTTCTACGTGTTACTGAATTATATCGCTGCCTGTGAAAAATGCTCTCCACCCCATGTATTTTATCATTTTATCCATCACTTGTTTTCATTATCCATTCCTCTTTTTGTGCACACTCTCTCGTTCCTCCTCCTCCACAGAGATGCACAAACCATTTGTTAGCAGCCTCTCGAGGTTCGATACAGCGCTCTGTGCCTCGGGATCAGGAGGGAAGACGGCTGTAGAGATGAATAGAAGAAGAACTCCAAGAAGTGAAGGTTTTCTGTAGCCTGTCAGGAGTCACCGCTCTTTTCAGAGACTGTATGTGAAGAAGCTTAAGCCATCAAGCAACTTTTCCAGATGTGTGGAATGTTTAGAGAGCCAGAGAGACTCTTAACTCTCTTAGCAGCCATGAGGGACCTGGACCGGGTTAGACCTGAAGCTCATCATAACATAGAAAGTGCACTTTGGTTCATTTTAAAAAGCAATGCACCATTGAGTAAATTCTCTACGATCAAGATTGAGGTATCATGTATAATGATGGTTAGCTTTGCCCACGATTGTGATTTAACTTGCAATTTTTTAACTTTTGCCTGACAGATATTTCAGGGTTTTTTTGGTGTAACATGTGTATCAGGTTTCCATTATGGTGTAAATTGACATAAGATGCGTGCGGCTACAAAACTTTGTGATGGTCCTCGTTATTTCTTTGTGTTGATGTGAATTCCTTTCACATGGTGAGACACTTTCAAACACCTGTGTGATTATGGCTCTGCTCCAGAATCTTGATTAGCTACACATTCATCACATTGTGATTTGTGTCACAAGCTGCCACTGCTGGGCCCCTGAGCAAGGCCCTTAACCCTCAGTTGCTCAGTTGTAAGTCACTCTGGATAAGGGTGTCTGCTAAATGCTGTAAATGTAAACGTAAATGTGTCACTATCTGATATGCTTGGAAAAGTTTACGATGCTACCGCAAGAGGTTTGCACTCTTTTTTCGACACGTTTTTCATATCACCTTCTGTTGAAAGCTGTCTGTCTTCCTGAAGACAAAACATTTCCAGACGTCTGATGTGCAATTTTTGTTTGGGCGTAACGTCGTCTTCAGTTGTTTTTGTAAATTCGCATTTGCTTGTCAGCCAACGATTACTACCGCTAGCCTGCGCTATTTTTCCTGCTAACTTGCATTCTTCATGAGACAGCAGCACCCCGTCCTTTCATAGGTCAGCTAGCGTTTGTATCATGCTTGTTGAGTCAGGCTAGGCTTTATATTGCCAGTCTACTCTCATGTTTTGTTATTTAAGGGTTTTCACACTTAAATGTTAAGTTAAATATTAAAATATCTTAATATTCAGATATTTTCCATGCAAATTTAAAAACAGTATACATTTTCACATAAACCACATTTACTGTATAAATGACTTACAGTATTTCACATGATGTATAAATTACAGTACATTTGACTACTTACATTTGTGCACTATGTTGGCTGAGGGTTTGGTCATGTGAGGATCATTTCCAGTAAGGGAACATAGTGAGCATCGATGATCCCTAGTTTTTTGCGGTGCATCAATGGAATTTTTTTTTTTACAGCAAATGTTCCAGTGCACTTTAAGGATTTTTTTTAATTGAGAGATAAAATATTCGTTGCCTTGTACTTGTACATGTGTAATGGCAATAAAGTAGAATCTAAACTAATCAAATCTAATCTAATTACGGATAGATGTTAGAGATTTATTGTAATTTAATTTTAAACTTAAATTTTATTTTTATTCTGTTTCTATACTTCTGTAAAGCTGCTTTGAGACAATATCAGTTGTTAAAAGCGCTATACAAATAAATTGAATCGAATTAAATTGAAATTGGAGATTATGTCAGGGATGTCGGTTGCCATGGCGAGGTTAAAATCCAGACCCAAATGCAGGGATAAAATAATAATATATTAATAAAAACGTGAAACATTGGCAGGGAAAAATCACAGGAACTAGGAAGATGACAGTTCAAACAAAAGCACTGAAAATGCCAACTAAGCAACAGGTTACATAATACAACATAGACAGAGAAAAGACAAGAACTCAGAGACCTGGCAAACTCTATGGAAGATCAGAATAATTTTTATATACAAAATCTTATTTTGCAGACTGGTTTTGTGATATTAATGTTCGGTAAATTGCTTGTAATGAATAGGATCTTAAAAACTAATAGATTGTTTTAAAAAATAGCACTGGATCTTTTCCGGGGCCCGACAGGACACCCTGCAGTGGGGTAGAGCTGGCTAGAGGACGAGGTGATTGGAAAAATCCAGACTAGCATGTGTCCCCAATTACCCAGATGTAAATGGATGCTTCCAGACTTTCAGAGAGGTGGTGGTGGTGAAAGGGAATAAAATAGCTAATCAAGCCCAGATCCCCTCACCGTGAGTGGGCTGTATTACAGAAACGTGCCCTTTCCTAGAGGCCTCCTTCTGTTACCTATCCATCTGTTAACTAACAATGTGAAACAGAATTATGCAGGTCTGCTGTATTGATTGAGGCAGAAAAAAAAGCACAATGTGTTCTGGGTTAGCAGCATGCGCCAGAGCGGTACTGCATTAGGAAGACATTTTATCTAAGCAGTCTGGGACGCTTCATGACTTAGTTGTGACAGGAAATGAAGTAAAGCAAAAGGAATTTTTGTTTGGTGTCTTTCACAACTTCTTTTTTATTACATCACCCACGTCAGATGAACGCGAATTTGTCGAGGACAAAATTTGCCACACACACTTTTCCTATTATTGTTGTTTATTTCTTCATGATTGACTTCTATTGACTTTAAGTTTTGCTGTAGTAAAAATAATGCTGTACTACTACTATTAAAACTTTAACATACCATATAATACACTTAAAACAAGGACTACACCACAATTATAGTGTGGATTTTAGTAGTAACTAAACACAGAACAATACTACTATACTACTATACTACTAACTCTACTGTTCCGTTAAGTAATTTAATGATTTATCATTTTTTATTAGACTCAACTGAAAAAAAAGAGAAAGAAAATAATGTCACAGTCCCAAAAAAAAAATTCTATTATTCAACTTTATGATACCTGGTAATGTAATGCCAGATTTTTTTTATTTTTTTATTTTTTAATTTACATTCAAATAGACTTAGCAACTGGTCTCTCTGAGAATCAACAATGTTCAAAGTTATGATTTAAATTATGATGATATCAGTATTGTATTATCAAAATACCCAGCCTTATATACCAATAAACCAATAGAGAAATAAAAGCATTGGGTTTTTCCAGACCCACACCATATTCCCAGCATAGCGCAATCATTTTTTTGAGGTCTACTGTGTTATATTTCTATTATAGGACATTGTGTACTATATAGAGTGTGTTCATGAAAAACCCACAAAGTTTAAAGTTCCCAGAATATACTTTTATATATTTGTAATAAATGGGGAAGGGGCACCATTTTGGATATTGAGTCTGTTGTCCTGTTAATCCTATGCTATGGATACACATATAATACTTTTAAAAAGAAACTATATCAGGACATTTGAAGACAGTAATGTTGATGCACGGACTACATAAGATAAGGACCCATCATGGAGGACGTCATTCCCCATTAGGGCTCTGTGAGGAATATCCAAACCTTCTTCCCCCATGCTTAAGGTTTTAATACACACCTTTGTGTTTTTTCTTTGTATATTTTGGTCAGTAAATCATCTGATTTTGCATCTACCGCTATAACCTATCCATGACAAAACCAAACAAATTTTGCACTGCCACTATAAGTATAAGCACATACGATAATATTTTTAAATATATATTATAATAATTTATAATATATAAATATATTTATTATATTTGGATGTGTTTCTCAGTGTCTGTCATGTGGCTTGTGGATATAAAAGCACGTTTTGCAGTGAAAGAGGGTGTAAATTTTCCTCAGCCTAATAGGATAAAGATAGCACAGGCTACCTGGAGCTGTTGCATAATTATCACATAATAACACCTCCAGGATTTCTAACCACGACACTGCACCACCTGAGACATGTCCTCATAATGCAGCCTTAAGGGTTGAAATCTCAAATCACACTCATATTGTTTTGGTTTAACTGCACCTCACAATCCTACAACCTGTGAACCTGCACTACAACAGGAAGCAGAGGACTTCTTTAAGAACTTCCTCTTCAAGCTGTTATCTCAGATCAGTCTTACTTTATTAAATGTTTTTTTTTTTTTTTATATAATTAAATCAAGTGGGTTTCACAGGCTGACAGAATACAGTAAAGTTGCCTAGATACACTGCATAAACAAACGCATCAAATACACGCAGACACAACACGTGCCCTTAAACACATGTACATTTTTGTGACCCTTAATTTAGTGGTTTTACTTTAACCTCTAAGCAAATCCAGGCTTGCCTATCACCACTCTGTATTTCTTTTAGTCTGCCATATTTGGCGGAAATCACAAGCATATGGAACAGTACACAAAGAATTTTAGTCAAGCTTTTATCCTCATGGCCATGGTTTTTTTTTGTTTTTTTTTTTACTAAATTTTTAGAATCGTTTAGCCATTTGGAGACATTTTCAGTGCTGTCTGTTATTTACACCAACCATTTTGTCTGGAACAACAGGGTAAGGGTGGAAAGAGGGCAAGCAATCAGTAGGTAGATTTGGAAAAGTGAACCAAATGCACCAAAAGTTTAGAAAACATTGAAATATAGACAAAATACTGCAAGGATAATGCAAAGTACACATCAGAGAGGATTCAGTATCTTGGTTGAAGTTTATATCCACCTTCTTAAATCTAAAAACTCCACCACAAATCAGGTTTTAGGTTGTAGGCTAGTTAGTTTTTTCAGCTAGCTAGGAAGAAGCTAGCATTATACAGATTGATAAAGCAGCCTTTAGAGAGAGAGAGAGAGAGAGAGAGAGAGAGAGAGAGAGAGAGAGAGCAGCTTTAAGCTTTAAATCCATTAAACCATGAATGGATGGATGGATGGCTGGATGGATGCATAGATAGATAGATAGATAGATGGATGGATGGATGCTGTGTTTTGTCTATTTTTGACTTTCAACTTTTGGTGCTGTTGGTTAACTTTTCCAAATCTACCTTCTGACTGCACTGTTCTTATCCTTAACCTTTGTTTCAGGCACAATGCTGAGAGAGAGAGAGAGAGAGAGAGAGAGAGAGAGAGAGAGAGAGAGAGATGTACGATGTCTTTGAATATTATGCCTTGCTATCTTTTGAACAAAGGGATAAAGAATCCAGTCTTTATATATTAGCCTTTATTTTCACAGCATGTCCACATGAAATCATTTGCTGTGACCACTACACAGCTTACTTTGTGCACTATTCCTTTACTTGACAGCTGATCCATGCTTCCATTTGCTTTTGAAAATCTTTGTGGTTTTGGGGAAGAATAATACTCAGCAGGCACATGCATATCATGATAGCAGAAATAATGTTATTCTTTAATATACTGAATCCATCAAAATCAGATTTCTCAAGAAGACACTCTGTTCTTGTAGATATGCTGGGCCTTGATGCAACAGACTTTTATTACATAAAACATAGTCGCCCTTTCTTCTTATACTGTAGTATCTAATGCGTTGTTCTTTTTCTCCCTTTCCCTCTCTTTCTCTTTCCTCTTTCTTCGGCTCTTTTTCTCCTGCTGGCTCTCTTGTTCCAGCCAGTGGAACACTGGTGCTTATTTGCCTAACCTTTGTGAGGAGTGGTATTAAGAAAGCACCCAGATTGACAGGAGGCCTGACGGCAGCCAAAACTTTTAGACATCCTACTGGCACTCTCTCATGAGCTGTCCAAATGACACAAGTTATATTGGATGGCTAAAATGAAGAAATAATCAAGGCGTGTCTGTTTTACTGGAAACGTGGACTGGTTTGGCTCCAGTTTCATTTCATCTTGCTGTGACCGTCACAACATCAGGTCAGGCTGCAAGGACACAGTAAGAAAAAGACGTGTCTCTGAAGGTCACAGATGTTTTCCATTCTTCATGGACAGGAATAAGGTTGCTCTGTCATCTGGAAGGCTGTTATATGGCAAGGAATAGATCACAGTTTGAGACAAAGGACTTATATTCGGTCAGTGTTAGACCTTTTCATGCGAGTAGCTTAACACTAGAGATATATATCATTCCAACAATAGCAATAATACTCAACACTTTTACAATAATTATAATAGTGCTACTAAAACAAATAGCATGTGTTTAGTCTGTGTCCATACACTTTGAATTAATGGGGTCCTTACAGGAATCTTTTTTTTTTTTTTCGTTAAATAATTACACTTTCCATTTACTAACATTAATAACATTAAATAACATGTGATAATATTGCAATCCATTTACTGGTATTAAATGAACTGCCCTGCAAGTCACAGTGAATTAACTGTTACTATTGAAACGTTAATGCAATAGAATCTGTTACTCTGATTTTTACCAGCCTGAAGTTGATTCTTTTCAAACAATTTTATTCCTCTCATACCACAGCAATTGCCAAACATCTTTTAGATATAAAATAAAAAATTGTAAATAAATAAATAATTCTAATATTATGGAATGTCTGTGAAACAAGTTCATAAATTCCAATAAATTAATTGACACTGGAGACTCATCCGACAATTGTCATAAATCGGGTTCAATATCATAACCTTTTTCATTTATAGTTTCCTGTAATGTAACTATTTTTTTCAATTGTGAATATTTGAATATTGGAAAAAAAAACCCATGGTAACAATTTCCACAAATAAATTTGTAGTAAATTTAACTATGCATATTTTAAATAATGTCTGCTTGGGATCAAGAATGTAATCGTATCTAGCTAAATTGCACAAATAAAAGAAGTAAATGTTTGCGTTAATTAACAAACGAAACCGTAATTGTATTCATTTATATTAACATTGTTGTGAAACCCCTGCGAAACAAGTATTTAATAGCAGCTCTGAGTCATTTTTCTCACTATTGTGTCTTTTTTTTTCTTTTTTTTTGAACTAAATAAAACAAACAAACCAGATCCCAAAATGATGACTCATCTGACCTGCACACCCACCAACACATACAGTACAAACTATACAGTACACCTGACTGAGAAACACAAAGGGAGTGAAACTGTACTGAACCTGATGCAAATAACGCATTCATAATGCTCAAAATAAAAAGTTCTACGTATGCATAGGCAAATCCTGTACAAAAACCACACCGTTACTTTAATAGTGCTTTTTTACATCCGTGAGTCGAGTGAAACGAGAATAGAATAGTAGAAACCAAGCTAAAAATAAAATGGAATTTGAAAGTAACTTAAAGGACAATTAAAACATTAAGTAATTCTATTCATTTTATTTTTTGTATAGAAATCCAAGATGTTTTATCAATGAATATGTACAGTCCCAGTTGCTTACACTATGCAGCAGAGGCATTAGTAAAATAATGTTTGGGGGAATCAAGGAAGAACCTGACAGGTGTGAGCCAGATGCAGTATAACTAAATGAGTTCGAAGCAGCAGTGATTGACAGGTCTAAAAATTTAATATTAGCATTTAATCAATTTTCTATTGCATGGGCGATTTTCCACAATCATGCAAGCAGAAGCGGTCTAAAGCAGTAAACGTTGCAAGATGCCTCCAGATTGATGTCTTACTGTCCTTGTGCATTCCTTAAGTTCTATTACTTCTGCTCCAGCAACGATTCATTGAAGTATTTAGATAGTTCTAATCACATGAGGGGATTGGTTTGGAACAAAATTCCCTGGCCGAATCTTGGAGTTTAAAATCTAGTGATGTTTAAAATTCCATAGTGTTAACCTGAGCTGCTCCGAGCCCATCTGTCCCAGATCGCCTCCTCAGTATTGCTGTCATCCTATGTTGAGCATGTGCATGCAGCATTTGAGCTCTGGTGCTGCAGTTACAGATACAAATGGTGCGTGAATTTCACTCCACATTCCCGCATGATCCTGCTGCAACCAGAGATGCTTAGGCGCAGGGCCGCACGAGTCCTGGGGTCATTAAATAGTAAATCAATATGGTGTTTGTGATGTGCTGCAGGTCTGAACAAACAGTGCTCTCAGTTTCTGGTATTAAACTGAAATGTAAACGAGGCATTTCTGCTTTGATGTTACTAGCAAGGTTCTAAAGAAAGGGTAATCTTTCCACTTCTTCTTGTCTACAGTATATGGTTATTCTAAGTCCTATAAGACTGCAGACAGTGGCTTTTATTTTCTTCACAGTTCTCACAGTTCGCATGTGACAGACACATTGCTGTTATTTTCCCTTTCACGGTATATATAATTCAAATGCACTGTGGGAACGGAATCGGGCTCAACAGGAGTAGGACATCCAGACCACACAAAAGCCTCACGTCTCCACAGTATGATTTAAAGATAATTTAGCAATGAAATATTTTAAGGTTCAATATTGTAGAATGTCCTATACACTGACAACAGGAACAGGAAAATGGACAGTATAGCATTTCTATAAAATTTGGAATAAATATGTCAAAATGTGTCTTGATATAAAATGTCAAAATAAAGAATACGAAGATATTTATTTTATTGCAACAATCATTTTGTGTTGGTGTCATAACGCAGCAGCACAAGTAAGAAAACTGTCAAATAACATAGGTTAAATATTAATACAATAAATCTAATGATAAAAGATCAAATGTTTTCTTTCCTCCATGGAATTTGATATCCTCATATCCGTTTTCATATCCTCGTATATCATATTTCAATTTCAGCTTCTGAATTCCTTTTAGTCGAAAAATCCCTAACTTCCGTAGCATGCCCTCTCTTTCAGGAGACCAAAGAGCATTCGGACAAAACTCGTTTCTGCTTTGTTGTGCTTAAAAAAGAAGAGGGTGTGAGGGTTGGGTTGGGGGTTTGACAGAATGTCATCCCACCAACTACTTACTGAGATCATCTAAAAGGAAGAGAGAAAACCCACTTAACTGAAGTCAGAGCTGCTGCTAATGCTATAAGCAATGTGCCAAGAGTCTCAAAACACCCTCAGGCTAGCTCTGCCTCATTAGCATTCACCCCCAATAGGAGAGGCCAGCAGTGGGCCTGGCTGCTGTCCGTGTTAAGCTGGCTAACAGAGCAGACTAGCCGGCAGCTGCCCTGGAGCCTTTCTTCTGCTCACTCGTTTGTTGTGCTAATAGCAGAGATCCACATATTACACTCTCCACGTCCAAAGCACTCGTCCGGGTTCATTGCCCAGTCTCAAAGCTGTCTCCACCCGGCATATACAAGCCAACCCAACCCATTTCCCTGGAGCCTGGACAGACTTATCCTGTTACTGCCAGCTTCCTGAGACAGGACAGAGGACGGTGGAGGATTTGGAAGGAGGATTGACTCCTACTGCCCATGATGCACTTTCTGACTTTCCCACTTTTGCTTTCCTATTGTATGAACTGTGTTAGCTTAAATGATGATAGCCCCTTCTTCTATCCATGGAAAACAGCCATTATTCCCAACATTCTCACATTTCCATTGAGAAGGTGAAATACGTGATGCATTTTCATCCCTCTTCTTTTTGTGTTGTTTTCTCACAGAGCATAGAAGCGGGAGAGCCAAATCAAACCTTCAGTGTTTCAGTTGGGATTTCAGCTCGTCTCCAAACAAATGAGTTTACTAGCAGCATCAGTCTCTCCCTTGTCCAGTTACAGCGTCTGTTAATTGATTATGATTTTATTTAATCAATCATAATATAATTATCTATATCTTCTTCAGTATCGTGAAGGTAAATACAGTTACTACCTAGTAAAGATAACGGGGGAAAAAGTCAGATTATATCGTTTGTATTCTCAGAATGTTTTTGTTAAAGTAATACTTTTTTAATACAGCATCTGTTTCTTATTTAGAAGAATGTTGAAATAATTGTATTATTATTATTATTATTTATTTATTTATTTATTTATTTTTATTATTGTTGTTAACAACAACCACAATAATAATAATAATAACAATAATAACAGTAATTATTATTGTTGTTATTATTATTATTATTATTATTTAATTCATTAATGCAAACATAAATGTAAAGAAATTATTAGTCATATAGGTGCAAAAATACATGAAATAAATGACCCATATATAAATAAAAATCTAAACACTTTAGAAAGTTATTTTACATAAAGCAGTATACAGTTAAGTACATTTAATCCTATAGGCAATTTGGCTTTTTAAAATGACTTTCAAAGTAACTGCTGTACAGAAACAGAAACGTGTATCTTTGTTTATTAAAAAATACTCACAGCATAGCATTTTTCTTTTCCAACTCAAACACGGGTTTCTGGCTTTATTTACTCCACCTTTTCTTCTTGCGAGTGCAGTACAGTAACCATGGGTTATGTTGCCTTATGAAAGCATGTTTTCTTCTAGTCACCTTGTGTTGTTTCCTGAAAAATCCTCACTAAATGCACAAAATCCACTGTGAGGTAAACCTGAGACACAAGCAGTCTAATCAGTCTACTGGAAGATGAATTGGAGGGATTTGGAGACCTTCTGTCTCTCCTTCTCCAATGTTGATGGAAATATCTTAAGGCAGAGAGCAGTTCAATTTTATGTTCATAATACACTGCAATTTATTGCATTCTCCCACAGATATTATAGCAGATGAAAGAGCCAAGTTATTATAGTTTTATAGGACTTATATCAATAATAAGAACCACACGAAGAACTATCATTTCTGAGTTATGAAACAAATCATGCGATCATATTAGTCATGACTGTGTACTCAGAATGAAAATGTGGTTTTATTTGTTTTACCCGCATGCACACTAAACCAGATCCGTGGCGCCGCCCCAAGTTCGTGCCCTGTGCTCTGAAAGTGGGATTTTACAGTTTGTTTCCATTAAATCTGAGGAGAGATGTGCTTTAATGTAAGTCGAGGTGATTCTGAGAACAAATCGAGCTGAAAGGAGAAATGCATCATCTTCTCAAGACGGATTCAATGCTGTTTTTCATAACGAACTAGAAGACAATGAGTACTTACTAGCAGATGTGTAACTCACATTTGTGTTTGCTTTGGTTAAAAAAAAAATAGTAAAAATAATTTCCCACGTTCCCATCTCCAATTATTATTGACATTTATGGTGTTATACACTGCCTTCTAAAGAGGAGGTCTGGAAGCAGAGAGCTATGAGAAAACTTTCTCGGTTCTCTTTTTAAAGTACTTTTTTAAGCTTTTTTCCCCCCCTGTTGTTATGGAATTCTGTCACACTGTACATCCACATTTCACTAAATTTTGGCAATCATTTTATCCTGGTCAGGGTTGTGGTGAATCCGGAGCATATCTCAGAAACACTGGTTGGTTTAATGGTTGTGTGGTGGGAATACAGCCTGGGTGGAACACTGGTGCGTCACAGAACCCCATGCACACGCACATGCTATTAGGGGTTTGTTTTTGGGAGGTGGGTAGAAACCTGGACAGCATTTACATTTATACCATATAGCAGATGCCTTTATCTAGAGTGACTTACATTTTTAGCTTACTTTATACAACTGAGCAGTTGAGAGTTAAGGGCCTTTCTCAGGGGTCCATGAGTGGCAGCTCGTTGGCTCTTTAATTCGAACTCACACCCTTCTGATCAGTAGTCCAACGCCTTAAACACTAAGCTGCCACAACAGAATCTGTACAGAATCAGAATAGTAATAAAGAGTGCTAAATATGTTGAGGGGACATCCATTTTTATATTTGGCCACTTTTAATTTTTTTTACTTTATAACCTTGTATATAATGTTATAATTATTTTACATTATATCTCATTTATACAGCTAAGAAATTGAAGGATAAGAGCGTTGCTCGGGGAGCACTGTCAGCTTGTCCGCCATCTTTAACAATGAGTTACCACCACTCTAAATAACATCCTGTATGTCTGTTTTTATAGATACATCGAAAGCAGGGGTACTGTATTAGCTTTTGGACTTAACTATAACGTCACGTTTGGGTTGGGATGTGTGGAAGGATGTGGTGGTCGGGTTTCAGTAGATTGTTCCCAAACAGCTGTGTGCAGGTTCAGGATAGCATCTGTGGCTTAGTGTTTTTAGACCATCGTTCACAAACGGGCATCAAACATTAGATTTTAATCACAAAATTGCCCTGCAATTATCCATAGAGTTCTTGATTTTCTAATGGCTGATTAAACAGCAGATGTGGCCTAATTGAAATAAAACTCTTTTCATCTGTGGATACTGCATTGACCCATATATCCTAGTACTTGAGTCAACACCACCAAACCCCAACCCTATCACTCTTTCTCTCTCTCTCTCTCTCTTTCTTTCTCTCTCTCTCTCTCTCTCTCTCTCTCTCTCTCTCTCTCTCTCTCTCTCTCTCTCTTTCTCTCTAACTCTATTCTTCCCACCATCCTTTGCTCGACTTTTCCATGCCAGCTCTTATAAGGCAGCTGGTTTAATTGTTGTGGGAAATCTGGTATCTGTTTATTCATAAAAAGTATGAGGTCACAGCAGTTAAACACATCACAATAGACAATATGTAACCCAATATATGTGTGGTGATCTGGGAAATCCCTTGACATGCTCTCATTTTGCCATTCTCTACTATATATAATTTTGTACACTACAGACGTCCCTGAACTGAAACATGTTTCTCTGTTGCACGTATCTCAAATCGGCCTGCATGCACTGTGTATTGACACCTTTCTATCAGAGCCAAAAAATGGAAATTAAAAGACTGTAAAACAAAAAGATGAAGAGGGCAAAAAAGGTGTTAAACGGTTCATGATCAACCAGAATTCCCAACACTGGGGAAGATTAAGGATGGATTACGTAAGTATTTTTCTAAGCAAAGTGTGCAGTGTAATTGTTTGGCACAAAGCAATGAAATGTGATAGGACGCTTACTATATTAATGAGCTTTGTGTACATTTACAGCCCAGTAGCTTTAGAGAGCTTTATACCACCTGTTCCTCACACAGCTGCAAGCCAGTTCTACTGTGTGTGTGTGTGTGTGTGTGTGTGTGTGTGTGTGTGTGTGTGTGTGTGTCACACTTCACCATAATCACTGCCATTAACAGGTGTGGGAATATAGTAGCAGCTCATTACAAGCCTGTAAAAGCAGCCAAGTTTAACGGTAAATTAGCACCCAATTAACACAGTGCCACTTCCGCACTCTTATTGCACCGTGTCAAATACTCGCTCCATACATATATACACACACTTCTCTACACAGCTAGGTCTGGATGCATTTATATTTACTAAGATAAATGAGGTGAAATCGTTAAAATGTGATAATTCTGTTTGACAGAATTTTAAACCAAGTATCAAATGTGTTAACATGAAAAAACACAGTAGATCATTACAAACACCGCTGTTAATGGGAGATTAACACCTAATTAGCACTAAATACCCTGGGTGTACAGTATACACAGTTGTCCAAGCTGTTGTTCTGTGCATCTATAAGGAAAAACAAGGAAATGATTAATAGGTGTTTTTGTTATTAATGACGTTAGGTGAGTTCTCACGTCTGATTGAAGTTGTTTATTAATTCCTATCAGAGTTGTATTTTCATCTACAACACAATTCAGAGGTTTTAAGGATCAATTAACTCATTCTAGTATATATATCTAGTATATAGTATATATATCTAGTATATCTAGTCTAGTATATCATTTCTGTAGTAGCGCCTTACACAGCATGTTATCTGTATTTTTGGGCAGGGTCTGCAGTGTCGCTGTCTTAAGTATGACTTAAAAAATTTTTTAAAAATTAATTCCCTTATTTTATATTCTGTCCTAAATTTTTACATGCAAAAAAACTGAAATTCAAATAAATGCAAATAAATCAAAATAAAAGTGGAAATTCATCTTTGTGGCATATTTTGTGAGGATTTTTTGAGCAGTAACATCAAAGCCTGATGACTGGACTAACACAAACCCTAGGTGTTGTTTAATACAGTGAGACAGAATCATCAGCTGTGGCTCTCAAATTAGGTGGAGACTATATAAGTGCTTTCAGATTTATACAGTAATGATTATCATTTAATCTGTCAACACTGCATTGAAGCAGCTAAAAAACACGACTTGTGCTGTGTGTGTGTGTGTGTGTGTGCGTGTCTGCATTTCTCTAAGCTATGTGAAACGCATACGGATAAACACATTATTAATATTTATAAATATTATATGCCATAATTTCCCACTATTCTGTCATCTCATAAAGGTTAAAGTATTTTGTTTTAAATATTGAAAGCCCTCTTGTTCTTTGACCTTAATTAAAGCCAGATAAATGTGCCGACTTCTTGGCATGTACCTCTGTTAACCTAAACGTAAGGTGCAGTTTGAGAGGATTAGACAGAAGGATCAACTAAGGTTATTTTTATTTTAGTGAACGGCTATTCTTTGAACGAAGAAAAAAAAATCTGCACAACCGTGTTTCATCAGTTATATTTGGCAGGGATTTCCTTTCCACAACCTTAATAATATTTAAACAGGGTTTCTGTTGCATTACATTTTTGGATATTGCATTACCTTCGCGCATAAGTCCTGGAAATTTAGCAGATGTGTGTATGCCAACTCTGTAGAACTGACCATCAACACCGGTGTGGAATTATATAACGGCAAGAGGGGAAAAAAAGATGATTGCTTTTTTTGATACGTGTGTGAGAATTAAAAGTGTGTGTTCATGGTGTGTGTTCTGTCATTTATGTACAGTACACGTGTTCGTAATGACTCTGGTCAGGTCAGACAAGAGCAGGTCATTTGTGTCGGTCTGATTTTGAGCGAGGTGTGTGTTCTTGCTATGGGCTGTCTACTTCGGTTAAGATGTTGATGAGATAATGTTTGAGGGTGGAAGGGAGGAGGAGGAAACTCACTTTACCCTTAGGATCTGCTCTGGTTCTGTCAGTACAAAGCCGATTTATTTGGCACACCGGACTCTGTGTGCGTGTGTGTGTGTGCGTGTGTGTTACACACGCACACACACACACAAAACTGTAGGTACCAGAGGTGAGATCACTTCGCCATTTGCATGTCACTGCTTATGCTTTCACTTACACCCCTTTATTTAAGCTTGTTCAGTGATCCAGCATTTAAAAAAGATATCCAAATTTCCATTACATAATTCTATGTGGGAATTTCCTCAGGAATAATAACAGGGGAGGGTTTTACAACATTTTGCCACCCTAGTCTATTGAAATCCTTCACCGTCTATACACAAAACTTTATCATTATCGACGATGTTACAGATCACAGTACATGATAAAGACAGCAAAATTTCTCAAAGAATGCACAGTATAATTCCTAACATTAGCATTTGCAGTTAAGTTTCTTTTAGTTTTTTGTTCTTTGTTTTTTTGTTTTTTTTTAACACTAATTCAACCATTTCCCCCTCCATTTTAGCATGACTAGTTACTGTCTTATCAAGTTACTATCTTAACCACTTATATCTTATGCTAATGTGCGCTCACATTTTTGAAAAATTTCATGAGACCAACTTCAGTAAAACCTACTTTTATAAAATAATAATAAAATGTAATAGCAGCCACCCAAAATTCCAGTTTATGATTTTTTTTCACTTCATAAAACAAGTTTTTTTTCTTGCTACGATAACTAGCTGAAACCTTTATAGCATTACAAGCTAAATTACATGCAAATTTTCAAGTGAATATGGTTCATTACCTGAATTTTCCGTGATGTTAGAAAATATTCTGGCAGTAATCAGAATCTTTGGACCTTAATATGTCATAACACATGCTAACAGTAGTATATGTCACTTAAATCGCATGCTAATTGTTTTTTGCGATCAGGAATACTATGTTGTAATGTTATGACAACGATCAACCCGTTTAAGGCCCCAGTTATATTATATGATGCATCAGTCATGTGATTGATGAGTTTCAGGAAAAATGTTTTTTGCGTAAATATCTTAATGTCGTGACAACTAAGAAAAGTACCCATTAAAAGATTTTGGCATTGGAAAGGAGCCAGTACCGCTGGCAGTACCATTTTTCACCTTTGGGAAAGTGATGTAGAGCACCAGATTAGGCAGCAGAGTTTCAGTGCATGTATTTCGATGACTGACAGAAAACAGACACGTGCCAGTGGCATGAATTCCACTCCAGCGTGCACCTCTCTGTTCTGTACAGCTTCGACTCTCCTCTCCAACAAAGACCCAGTCATTGTTTATTGTCTTCGGCGGCCAGGGTGATGAAAGTTTCCCTGCTCCGAGTGAAAAGAATCCTTTGTAAGCACAGCATCACTAATTCCTGACCTGTCAGCACTTGCTGATATTCTATCGTTACACTGTAATGAAATCTCTTCTGTACAGTAACAAGTCTGTAATCATCTTGTATTAGAGGCTGTTTTATACATGCTCTATAAGACATGAATGGAGTGCTGATAAGGACCTGTCTTTCACTGAAAGTTCTGAGAAAATGCATGTTTGCATCGTGAACGGTTGTGTTCAGGCCGGTATAGCTCCAAAATGCTGATTAGAAATTGCTTTTTTTTTTTTGTCTCTGCACAGGAGCTGAAGCTCCCTCCGAGCAGAACGTGGTGACTGCCTCCAGCTGGAATGTTTCCAGTGAAGCACAGAAAGGTGAGTATGTCTGCCTTGCTGTATTTGTTTAGATTGTGCCCCCGCCCATCGGTGTGGGCCTGAGGGACAGAGAACGCAGGATGTTTTGTCTACAGACTGAGCTCTGTTTTGATCACTAACATGACAGCATTCATACCTGCAGCATGACAGCTAGGAGGCTAAAATGTGAAGGAGACATATTGTATGACTGACATCACCTTTATTCTTGGTGTGTGTGTGTGTTTGTGTGTGTGTGTTTGTGTGTATGTGTGTGTGTGTGGTTTGGGATTTTCTGCCTCTTTGTAATCAAAATATGGACCATTTCTTAGCACTGTGTAAACCTTACAGAGCAAAATGAAAAATGAATCCACACAGTTCACTGATTCACCATTTTTCTTTCTGTTATTCACTTTAAATCCTTTTGATGTCCTCCACGTTCCCTTATTTTTTAAATTAGAGTCAGCTCCGTTGAATTAAATGAAGGAAATGTGCTCTCTAAACCATCCTGTTAGCTTAATTGCTCTGGAAACCTGGCAGCCTAAAAGAATTTCAAGGCTTTTTCTTAAGGTCACTTACATCAGATTTCTGTCCCTCATCCAAGTTTTGAACTTTTATCTACCAACGCTAAGGTGCAGGACTGTCAAGGAAATGTTCTGGTAGTGATCTGCAAAATGTTCTTGCTCTCAAAACTTAAATCAAATGCAGAACATAACACACAAGGACAAAAAAGAGTCCATAACTAATGTTAGGAAAATTGATAGCATGGTGTTCCTGCCTCACAGCTCCAGAGTCTGCAGTTTGATCCTGAGCTCAGGTTACTGTGTGGAGGTTTTATTCAAGATTTCCCCATGTTTGCATTCTCAAACGAAATGGTTCTGTGTAGAACCTGAAATGGTTGTATCGCTTGATTCATATATAGAAGCCTGAAATGGTTCTTTATAGAGAAGCATTTTGAAGTGTCCATTAAAAGAGGGTCCATTAATTCCACTCAGGCAGGAAAAGTCAATGCTGACATTCCTTACTGTTCTGATCCATTCTACACAATGTAGTCTATGTTTGTTTTTTTTTTTTGTTTTTTTTGTTTTTTTTAAGAATTTATCGTATGCTTATTGCCCATGTTTGTGAATACGGCTGGAATTTGTGAATTTCCATCTATCTATCTATCTATCTATCTATCTATCTATCTATCTATCTATCTATCTATCTATCTGTTCATCTATCTATCTATCTATCTATCTATCTATCTATCTATCTATCTATCTATCTATCTATCTATCTATCTGTTCATCTATCTATCTATCTATCTATCTATCTATCTATCTATCTCTATCTATCTATCTATCTATCTATCTATCTATCTATCTATCTATCTATCTATCTATCTAAAAGTAACCAATGAAGCTCAGTAAGTCCAAGTTTTTTTAGAATCATTCAGTGGTTCTTTAGAGTAATTTTGTATGGTTCAGGGATTTATTATTAGCAGTATTAATATTTGTGTGTGTTAGTATTAGTATTAATATTAGTATTGCTATTACAGACAAATTTAGTACATTTAACACAGTGAACAAAAAATAACAGCAAAGCTCCTACCTCGTATTTAAGTGTTTCTGTAATTTCAGTTTTAATTGTTTTACAAATTAAATAAACCGTTTGATTTTTTTTCGAAATATTATATTGATCTTTTCTGTTCAAGAACATTGAACACATCATAATCTACATAGAGATATATTTCCAAAATTTAATTCACCTGACATATTTTTTAATTATATATGAATATGTATATTTTATTTTATATATTTCCATTATAGAACTACTATAAAAGTTTTGTTGCTCTCCAATGATTCTACATAGAACGGGTTTGGGGAAAATGTTTCAATAGACCACGTACAGAACTGCAGATTTCTATAGAACCCCAAGGAACGTCTTTTTTTTTTTTTTTTTTTTTTTTAAGTGTGTAGATTTCCTCTGGGGTTTCTGGTTTACTCAAACACCAGTAGGTGAATTTTTGACTTTGAACGCGATAGTCGCATGCAATTTTCCCAGGATGGGATCTGTATCCACTGTGACCCTGACCAAAGTGGTTACTGAAGATTAATGAATCAATGTTGAAACAGATGTAGTGTGAAATTGATGTGCAGAAATGATTCACATGTGTGGTGAAGATCATGAAGAGGATGAATAATTATCATTTTTGTAGAAAGTTCAGGGTTGTCGTATTTTTTTTTTCAGTCCAAAGTACTGTTGTAAAACAATTTTAAAGTTTGAGAATGAACACATAACAGATTCTTGTCTTTTTATTTCTCAAAATAATTAATATAGTCAAATTGCAGGCAGTCTCACCTTACCTGGCAACCCTGAAAAAGTGAGAAGAGCCGAGGACCTTTTCAGACAGAATTTTTTACATTTCAATCTGCATATTAACACAGTTTTTTTATTTTACTTAAAACATAGGAGGTCACTGTTATGCTGCATCCCTCTCTACTACCTCATATATTCCTGCTGTTCATTCCCAGAACAGTGCAAGACACTGAGCTATGAAAGCTTCACTGCTTATATACATATTTGCTCCTCTTTTTAACATCCAGAACTTCATAACAGTGTACGCAGCTGTCCAAATATCTCATGACCAACACCTGCAGGTTGCCTGCTCTTTACTCACACAGAACATGATGCTGAATTAGTAGGACAGCAGGAACATGTGGAGAAATTTGCACTTAAGAAGCATCGACTTGAAGCTGGATCAAGTAAACAAACAGCAAACCTTAAATACTGCAATATTCCGAACTATATAAACCTAAAGACCCATTAACTTTAATAGGTTTAAACGGTGCTTTATTCTCTAAACATAAGGCTCAGCCGAAGTCCATGAGGGAAACATAAAGTTTACACTGAGTGGTGTCTAGTTGCTACATGCATTTTATTTGGACAAAGAGACTATAAAGGCAGGTATGGGAAAGTAATTTAAATTGGAACCTCAGGAGGTCAGGAATTATTAGGTATATGTTGTGATACTTAACACCGTTCCAATCACTTCTGGTTAGCTGTGATTTTTGGCATGAAGATTCTTATTAATGTCATCCATTAATTTACCACAATTGTTGTTGTAGTAGTGGGTAATGTGACTCCGGTTTCCTCCCCCGGTCCAAAGACATGCATGGGAGGTTGATTGACATCTCTGGAAAATTGTCTGTAGTGTGTGATTGGGTGAGTGAATGAGAGTGTGTGTGTGTGTGTGTGCCCTGCGATGGTTTGGCACTCCGTCCAGGGTGTATCCTGCCTTGATGCCCGATGACGCCTGAGATAGGCACAGGCTCCCCGTGACCCGAGGTAGTTCGGCTAAGGGGTAGAAAATGAGTGAGTGAGACTAGTGGGTAATGTGTATTAGGGAAAGAAAACTTAAGACACTATATTTTTGTTATTTAACACACTTCCAGCACATATACTCACTTTAAAATATACCCACTTTATACCAACGTAATATCTTTTGACTTTGTATCTATAATTGATATAAAAATGTCTACATACCTCCTCCCTCAAGGTGAAATGACAGCATATAAAAATGATGAATTTAATGAATGAATGTTTTGTGGGAAAATAGGTTAAATTTATTAAGTTACAATAACCTCATTTAAATATTGCAGGAATATCTGCAATTGTTTTCTGAATTTCTCATATTCTTTAAATGTCTGGGCTTTTATAACAAATAAACATGTAAAAAGCAGAACAAGAACTGGGGCTTTTATCAAGGTAGAGGGAATCAAGAACAGCTACATATACCAGTCAGTTTTACAGCTTAAACCTTCAGGTGTTTGATATTAGACTGAAATTAAAAGCAGTTTCACCTTTCAGCACAACAGTGACCCAAAACATACATCCAAATCAGCAAAGGAACAGCCTAACCAAAAGAAGATCAGTGTTTATAAATGAGTGAGCCAGAGCCAAGACCTGAATCCAACTAAAATCTGTGGGGTGACCTGAAGCGGACTGTACAGAGGATATGCCTTTACAATATGATATGGTATGTTTTTGCAATAGAGAGTGGGAAAATATTGGCAAGTCAAATGTCAAGTCAACGTGATAGCCGTGTTGATAGATTCTTACCTAAAAACACTCAGTGGTGGAATAAAATCCAACGGTGCTCCAACAAAGAATTAGTTCAGGAGTGTGCACACTTATTTAGCCAGGTTATTGTAACGTTTTTATGTTTCCCTGAAATGTTTCAGATTGTTTTTCACTAAGTTGTATATGTTGTAATTTTACACCGAGGTTAGAAAAAGTTCTGACATGATTTATCTTGGTTTAATGTTTTTACATTACAAAAAAACTGCCATCTTAACAGGGGTGTGTAGACTTTTTATTGATAAATAAAACTGTCATCCTTAGTATAAACAGAGATACTGTAAAAAATAAAAATAAAAAAATAAAGAGCTTTTTACAGCTTTGTTTTTTTGCAGCTCTTCAGCACTCAAGCTCAGTGATGATGTCTCGATTTCAAAATCCACTGTACATTTTTATAAGATTCAAGTCAGGAGATTTGTCAGGCCATGCAAGCATGTTCACCTTCTCTATTCAAAACCAGGCTGGAGTTATTTGGGCGGTATGTCTGTGGTGGTTGTCATGTTGAAATATCAGTTTTCTCCCCAGATTCACTTTTTTGGCCGATGAGATTAAATTCTCCATTAATATATCCCAGTACATTGCTCCATTCATGTTTCCTTCAATAACGTGTAATGCTCCAGTACTGTTTGCAGAGAAGCAGCCCCATATGATGATGCTTCCATCTCCGGACATCACTGTGGGTGTGGTGTTCTTTGGGATCATACACACAAACCCTTTCTTTGTCTAAACATGATGAGCTGAGGTATTGCCAAAGAGCTGTTTTTGTTTTGCGTATATTGACTGGCCTGCACATATCGTGCCAAAAGATTTCCGATTTGTCTTAAGGTTTATATTTGTGTGTCTCTCTTTTTAGCAGGGGAGTTTTTTATGGGTTGTAGAAACAGAGCTGATTGTGGTGCATTTCTGGGTGCGTTCAGGTTGTCCTGCAACTCTTTTTTTATGACTGTTGGTCCTAGTTATACTTTTTTTATCAGACAAACAACAGATAAAACTGCAAAAGTGATAGTCCTTTAAAATCAAATTTATCAGTAATATACATAAAAATGTATAAAACAAAATATAAATAAACCAAATATTTTTGTCATTTGTAATTATAAAAAAAAAATGCATTTATGCATTTTACTTTTTAATGTTGCAGATGAGGGGGCGCACGGTGGCTTAGTGGTTAGCACATTCGCCTCACACCTCCAGGGTTGGGGGTTCGATTCCCGCCTCCGCCTTGTGTGTGTGGAGTTTGCATGTTCTCCCTGTGCCTCAGGGGTTTCCTCCGGGTACTCCGGTTTCCTCCCCCGGTCCAAAGACATGCATGGTAGGTTGATTGGCATCTCTGGAAAATTGTCCGTAGTGTGTGAGCGTGTGAGTGAATGAGAGTGTGTGTGTGTGCCCTGCGATGGGTTGGCACTCCGTCCAGGGTGTATCCTGCCTTGATGCCCGATGACGCCTGAGATGAGATCTGAGATCGGGTCACGGGGAGCCGTGACCCGAGGTAGTTCGGATAAGCGGTAGAAAATGAGTGTGAGTGAGTGAGTGAGAGTGCTGCAGATAATTTTTGTTTTTTATGCTTTAAGCTTGATGCTATCATCTTCTTCTCGTTTATGTGTGGGTTCACCAATTTCCCAATATATGGAATATTAATATGCCCTAATATTTTTCTTAGGTGTGACTCCTTGGTGTGTCTGAATCAGTGTGTTCTTGGTGCCCTGCTGTGGACTGGAGCCCCAATTAATTTTTTTATAGGACAGTTTTTTGGATCACTCTGTCTCTGAGCAGGATTGAAACAGTCACTGAACGCATGAATTATTATCCTGTCTTCTTGAAGGGTGCCGATACATCTGGTGTTACCCGTATGTCAGACTATACTGTTTTTTTGTATAGCGTGACTCCAAACGGTTGGGCCTCAGAGGGAACTGAAGTTCAGCGCTAATATCCGTTGTTCTGGACAGCAGCATTTGTATGTTGTTATAAGAGAGCTGATGTTTGAACAAAGGAGATTAAGAGGTGGGGGACAGAGGAAAGATGTGCCTGGAGAGGAAAAAAGTTAATTCCCTTGGCAGCCTCTGACCAGGCAAGTCTGGATAGAGACTGGAGAGGGATAGGGCCAAGTAGGAGAAAGGAGGGAAGAGAATTATGAAGAGGGAAAGTTTGGTGATGTCATGGATAAGAATGGTGTATTGTAACGATGGGAGAAAAAATATATACTGTATATATATATATATATATATCTTATACACAGGAAAAAAAAATATATATATACAAGTAATAATAAAATTTTCATAGATACTGAACAATGATCAAATAATAAATCTGCGTAGCCACCAAGTATTCCTTTTACAGTTTCTGAAAGTCTACTTTAACTTTGATTGCTGTTTATTTGAAGTAACAGTTGAGCCTGATGCTGGACTAATGAACGTACCTCTGTGGATAACCTATTTAATTAAACTCCCACAGCACAAGCCCTGTTTTAAGATAATGTCATAATAAATCATAAAGCAGCAGATGCCTCATAACAGTAGAAATGCTTCAGCAAATGCTCCTGTCATATGTAGTTTAACCAGCGGTTGGTTTTTAAGCAGAGAAAATGAGTTAGAGGAATCTGGCGTACTCCATAAGGAGAGTAATATTGAGTATGTCGCTGCACAGCTGTGGGCCCTGGGGGCCTCTTACCCTGCCCCTAACCCTAATGGCCTCCCACTCAATATGCTTTTATTAATTTCCTCGTCAAAGTCACATTCCTGACATTTCTGACCAGTCTGGCTTCATTCTAGAGCAGTGAAATGTCTCTGTAAACGAAAAAACACGGCAGAATCCAGGATGGTCACATGCAAGTGTGTTGAAGCAAAACACAATATAAGACAAGGTCCCGAGAATGACATTGTGCTTTCGACTCACATGCTGAGAGAGGAATGGCATTCCTTGAAGTGTGCCATCATACCGGCATCACGCAGGAGACAGGAAACCCCGGCAGCTAGAGCCTGGCTGAGGAAAGTAAGCAAAAACGGGTCGCACAGCTGCGGGAAGTCTCAGGAAACCCCGCTGAGTGCAGGATTAGAGCACGGAACAACGTTGATTTTCTCTCGCTTATCATCAAGTGAACACACAAACATATCCTTGGATTTTTATATAGCTGGTGGCTGTGAAACCCATGTTTTTTGCCAGATCTTTTTAAGCAACGTACAGCATTAACAGTACAGTAAATACATACTGTATATGTTATCTGACTAGTGAAAATTGGCAGCTACAAGTGGAAAAATTTAAACTGAAGACCAAACCTGCTCTTGCAGACTTGTGCTACTGATTTTTTTCAATCTCAAGTAACATACAAAGTAGCCAAAAAGAATATATTTCATTATATTATTATTGCCATCATCAAGCAGCTTTTAGGTCAGTTTTTGATGAAAACAAGAGGAAGGTTACATGTGGAAAACAACTTCAAGAGTACCACCACACCCCGTAACGAAGAGTCGTTCAGTAGGCAGGAGACCGGAAGATGGTGGTTATGGGAATCTGTGGCGATTCAGGCATCCGTTGGTTATGCATGCACAGGATCTTTCAAGATTTCTAGATTTTAGAAAGTTTGAAGTTTCCAGATTTTATATGACGTTAGAGGTTATTTCGTCGGCTTTTTTCGAGGCCGTACCCTGGCATGAGAAAAATAACCACGATGTACCACCACGCATGCAACCACGAAATGTCTTACAAAGGAGAAACGTTTATGTGTCAAACCTAAAGTGAGGAAAAAAAATGTGCTGTATGACCAAGCCTTATTCTTTGCCCCTCAGGAAAAAACAGTTTGTTAAAGATCGGAAAATGTTAGATAATTGCAGTAGCAATTACATTTTTATACAGACTTTTGTGATAACATTGGGCATTTTTTTGTGTTAACTTCAGAGGAACTCCGCAATTACTGTGCACCAAAATTATATGTGACTCAGAACTGTTTCCCTTTTACCCTCCTGACTGCTCACTCTCAACTCACTCATCTCTGCCTGTGTTTTTTCCACAGACCACTTCCTCAGGCTCGATGCTCCCATGAACAACATCACCACGTCTCTGGGACAGACTGCCGAGATGCACTGCCATGTGTCGGGAAACCCACCTCCCACAGTGCGCTGGCTGAAGAACGACGCTCCGGTGACTCCAGAGGCACGTCGCATTTCCTACAAACAGACTCCGTACGGCTCACGGCTGCGTATCCGCAACCTGGACACCACCGACACCGGGTACTTCCAGTGTGTGGCTACCAACAGCTACGGCACCATCTCTACTACGGGAATACTCTTCGTGAAATTCGGTACGTTTTTTTGTTGTTTTTTTATTTCACTAATGATCCAAACAGTTTTGCGCCAACCAATAAAAAAACTTGTATGGCTGATTAAGAAATGTTTTCTTTTGCTGTTGATTTGTTTCTTTTAGTCATTTTAATGAGGTAATGCATCATTTCTACGAGCACGATCCATTCCATCATTCTGTCAATAAACAAATATGTGTCAGCACATAAAAAAATCCAGAGAAAGATTTTTGGAGTTGTATAAAGTGAAATGAGGTCAGAACGGTTATTCGGCACTGTACAGTGCCAGTGCTCCATGTTGGCAGCCTGTGTTCATCAGAGGCTCTGTTCGTCGTTTGTTCCTGATCTGCTTAAAAAAAAAAGTCCTGTTCTTTCTTCTCCAGATCCGTTGCCAACCCCCCAGTCTGGAAAACCTTCACCGTGAGTCCGTTTTTCTTCTTCTTTACCTTGTACCACATCCAAGCACCTTCATTACTGACCATTAACCACAGCGATGGAAGAGGAAGAAAGCAGTGCTTAGCTTTAAAAAAAAAAAGAGAGAGAGAAATGTTTCCACAAATTTGCCAAACATTCCACATCAGATGGCAAATAGTCTATGGTGGTCAGAAATATGTGTTAATTCAACAGTTTGCTTAAATAACCTTCAAGTAATATGCTAGCATTTTGGTTCTAGAGTATTTATTTTTCATTCAGCTGCAATCTGTAGACTTTGTGTAAGTACCACAAAGAGAAAAAAAATACAGTGCCTCAGTTTTCACCTGATCGTACCTTAATACCACAAAAAATGATGAAGGGTAGGTTTCTTGAATGACACGCTGTATTCTTGCTCATGTGTTTAAAGGCTAAACTTTTGTCTGTCTCATTACGAGGTTGTTTTTGTTAGAATGTAGCTGTAGCTTATCGGTCATTCAATCAGCATAAAGAAGTAAATTATCGCCGTTAGTCTGATATCAAATTAGTTAGCACATTAGTCAGGAGATGTTTTTTTTTTTTTGTTTATCTTTTTTGAGTTTTATGAGTACATTGTCCCAAATAACAACAGAAAAACCAAAGTGTCTGCTTTCATGTGAGCCATTAAACCCCACTGTTGAGAGTGACATGACTAAGAAATTCAATGCTGAACAAGGACACAAGAAAACAGACGCAAATTCCATTATTTTTGGCCTCTGGGAAAAAGAGATAAACACATAATGATGCAGTTCTACAACTTCCCTAAGATTTCCACTATGAGTCTGTTAATTTAACAGCTTTTTCGATACGTTTTCAGTGTAGTTACATTTAAAATTCATATCACACATTCACTACAGATGTAGCAGATAAAGGTCAGGTAATAAAAAAATCTCTGATGAATTCCTTTAAGATAACGACTCTAAAGCTCACGTACGTCTCTGATTTAACATGTGGATGTCCTCCATTGGTCGGCACAGCCAGCACCTGTTTGTGTTTACACCCTGACACATTCCCAGACTTGGATTTAAACGTATGCTTTACATTAAGTGATGTTAATTCAGCATTGTTGAATTTGTGCTGCGTAGCTTGTAGTCAATCCACAGCTGATGATTGTGCTAGTATTAACCAGCTGTTACTAGGTAGCAGGACTACACATTACAGAGATTTACATTTCAAACAGTTGACTTTAGGCCGTATTCGCTTAGCAAACGTGTTTGTTCTGCTAAATCTGTTCCTTTTTTGCTTGTCAAGCACAAGTGTTTGAAATGGCCACAGGCCAGTAGAAGACATGCCAGCCACTATTCCACGAGCACATGTCAGGGTGAAACATCTCAGGGTGGAAAATTGAATCAGTTTATAAGGCAGTGACTGAAAAATCTGCGTATGGCACATGTTACAATTCTAAATCCACGTCAGTCGTTCTTGTACTGGTGTTGTTGCGATCTTGTCAATGATCACCAGTGAAACCGAAGTGTTCACCAATATATCTCTCATCGCTACAGAAATCCTCCATGCTGATGAGCAGTTCGTACAGGGACATTTATGTCTAAAGGTTTTAAAACGCCTGGCTACCTTCCAGCTGACATTAGTTTTGATTAAAGCCATGATAACTTTAGTTCACTGGGGTAGTGCATTCAATATTCAGCACACAGGCCTTCCAATGAGGCTCACTTTGACCTGTTAGTTATCATTAGTGTCACCGTTAAAGTGCACAATCCTGCCAGGGCTCATCAGGAAGAAGCCTGCTCTCTTTGCTTTCTTTTTCCCAGGGATGTGTCAGAGCGTCAGTTTTGGTAAAGAGAGAGGCACCTGGTATGGGGTGAGAGAGGAGGGGGCATCGCTTACGGGTGAATACGTTCCCTGGACGACTCCTTAAACAACATTAGAACAGACCTTTATAAGTGAGAGTGGAGAACCAAAGGCGCTGGAAAGTACGACGAAACACAGAAATGCCGATGAGTTGTGAAAGGCAGACACCCAGATAATGGCAGACCAGCAGAAAAGTTCAGATAAGCTTAGAAGGTGTTCACAGAGTCTGCAGTACTCACAAAATAATATGTCTTCCAGTTCTGTCATTCTTGACAAGGTCTTAAAATGGTTTCTTCCATGTACTTTGATTTCCATTTGCTTATAAAACATTCCAAACATGGGCTCCTCTGGCTATGTACAAGGCATCCTGTCATAGCTCTTAAGTGCTGTTTCGATAGAAGGGAGCCCTTGAGCGCACATCAGAGACCATCTTTTTTTTTCTCAGGCTGTCATCATTTGAGGATGTGAAAAGCGAAGCTGGTCCTAGACTTCAGTACAGATCCAGCCTACCCTTCTGGCCTCCTGGTGAACCCTCACTACTCAGTTTGCTCACCGCTGAGCCTTATGACAACATGCATTAAAGAGCGTTATTCATAGTCTTTTAATAAATGCAATATGTTGTTTTTTTTTTTTTTGCTCATGCTGCCTTTAGCTTTTCACGTTGCCGGCTTTATGGGGACCACTCGGGGCAGAGGTAATCGAACACCACAGACGGGGAAGGGAACTTGGCCTCCAAAAGCGGAACAAAGAATAGCGTTGTTCCGGGAACAAATGTCACTCACGAGATGGACATCTGTCTTGTAGGAACACAGCTCTGTGTCGTATTAGTTTTGCAATGTGTGTACAAAAAATGATGGGAGAGGTGACTGCATTGCTAAAATTAGCTCTGTGGCTTAGCTAAGGCTTTCTTCCTGTCCTGTGTCTTTAAAAAAAATTTATGGAGTGACTGAGAGAGGAGTGATGGCTTGACAATGGGGACCGTGACCGTGTATAAGACATTTTGCTTCGGCATATGGCAGAAATTATTCCTGATGTTTACTATGAGTACGTGACATTACACATCAAGCACATCTACTGCACAAGAATCAAGTCATCAGATCGTAGTGCATCCAAGTCATGCTAGAATTCTGGAATTTTCTCCAGCTTCCCGTTTAAACTTGTACATTTACGGCATTTGGCAGACACCAAATTACACTAATTCCATCATGACATATATCCAGTATATATGATACAACCTCTTTTGCAAGCTGTTTGCAACCTCTTACACATCAACCTGTAAAATGTTAGCATCCTTGCGTGCTAATTAGTTAACACCACACTAATAACACACCTAGCTGCCTGAGCTACTAATGTGTTTACCCCCTACATATGCATTGTTCAGAACAAACCTTTGGACTTTTTATGTTCAGTAGTTAAAGTTGATGGTTAATGCGGGAGTTTACTGTGGAACAGAATAAACCATGCAAGACTTTTAGCAAGTCCCCTGCCGATTTCTTTTCTTTGAATTTTATTTGCTCCCCTGTAGCTCTCACAGACGTTTTGCATCACAAGCCCATAATTTACAGGGCTGTCTAAGATATCGCAGCCATATCTCAGTCTGCTCTCACAAACCACTCCAAGAATAAACTCCATTCATGAACGAGCAGCGCATATTAATATATGGAGACGAGAGCCGCAACGAAAAGTCATAGGTTCTCCTTATCAAAATATCATCGGGTTAATGTAAACAGACATGATTTCTGTACCGACGTTTTCTTCTGAAGGGTCAGATTAATGTACACAGCCATGGACCATGCTGCTGGTTTCTACTGAAGCGTTTCAGTGGGGACTTCTGTAGTGCCAGGCTCTTGAAAAGCACACAGCCTCCCGTCTCTACCACATTGTTTATGGCATCCCATTTTTCTGGCTGCTTGAATAGATTAATATTACCATCACTGCTCTGTAAGGACTGTTTGACTTTCATCAGTCTGTGTTGAGAGGGAACCTTTTCTCTCAGCATCGAAAGAGAAAAAAAATGAACCGGAGGAAAAAGGAGACCCTCTGTTTCTTTTCTCCTTTTCCTCTCTTCTCCTTTCCTCTCCAGCTAAATGACGGAGAGAACAGGGATGTTAACGAAGTCCAGACCACCTTTGCTCCTTCAAGGCTGAGACGGGAAAAGCACGGGTGCTGGATGCATCC
The DNA here is from genome assembly GCF_030014155.1 of Tachysurus vachellii. Lineage (NCBI taxonomy): Eukaryota > Metazoa > Chordata > Actinopteri > Siluriformes > Bagridae > Tachysurus > Tachysurus vachellii. Next base: position 9,240,949 of record NC_083463.1, read on the forward strand.
CAGAAGCCTCGGCGCATTCTGAAAGAGCACATCCTAATGGGGCCCTCTGCCCTGCGTTTTAACTAACGACTTCCATTAGGCTTCTCGGAGGTATTTAGGTGAGAGTTAGAGTCACTGTTTAGCAAGGATTCAGCAGCACCTTTTATCCACTTACAGCCATCGACATCCATTAAGCAGCCTGAAATTCCGTTTCTAAACACTGCGGTTCTGCGTCAGTTTTTTTTAACGGGTTTGGTAGCAGGTAAAATATTCCAAATGATACTACCATGACATTTGTTGCCACTGACTTCATTATACAGTCGTTAAAATAAGTTAGCGGTGATTTGAAAGGCGTGCTCAGTTGTCACTTTGATTTATGAGGCTCATAAGACCAGAGATATTTTTTCCTGTGGACCCAGGTTCCCTTAAGATTTAAGAAACTCCAGACTTATTTAGTCTAATGGGTTAAATCAGTCTTTGAATCATTCATTGTTTATGCATCGCTGGCTTTTCATCTGTTCATCGCAGCTTTACCGACAACATTTTCATCACGTTTTACCACCCAATATTAATACCTCGGTTAGTTATATTTGAGATAGATACAATTGTGTTTCTTTTTTTAAGTGCTAATGCTTAGCATTTTCAGCTATAAATCCATAGCTTTCTTTTTCAGGGCTGTCAAGTGTCACGCACTGAGAGTGACAGTCACGCATTTTGGTCTTTTGTCACTCTCCCGCCACACATTGAATTTCTCACGCAGAAAAACTTTTTGACTATTTATCATATATTTAATATGCCGCAGCGCCCAAAATGTATCAGTCCGCACCGCTGTCTCTATGGAACCGGGCAGGAATCAAGCGCGTCTCACCTGGAGCTCTTAGTTGAGCCTGACACTTATCAGCCAATCAAAAAAAAGAGGCTACACAACAGCCAATCAGAAAATAGCACTATTGTATCTGGGTAAGATTTAACGCAACAACCAATGAAAAAAAACATTCAATAGCGAGGGTATTTTCGATGGTCGGGTTGGAACAAAACCTCAACACGAAACAGCTTGTCTCTGGACGGGACATTGTCCTCAATCATGACCCTAAAAATGGCTCGGCTTGAGCCAAAGTGTTTTAAATGGGAGCAACATTACAAATGATAAAGGTCCAGAGTCCAAAAAGGCAACAAACACTTACAATAAACAACACCAGTCATAATCTCTCTCTCTCTCTCACACACACACACATATTAATAAATGGAAATTGAACAAATACTTTGTATTTGGTTAAAATGTGGTCAGTGATCCTGGTGAAACACAGTTGGAAATGTCACTCTTGCCTGTCTTCAAAACTTGAGAGCTTGACTTTTTTGTGTGTGTATTCATGCATATGGCTGCAAAAGACACACTAATACTTATACAAAAACGCATAGAAAAACAGTGACACAAAAAACAGTCTCTGCCTTGTTAAGAATCTCTTTTAACAAAGTGTTGATTGACTGAAGATTGAAGTCACATGGGACTCACCCTTTGGCCTGGTCTGGTCTGCTGTGTGAAACTTGATCCACCGCAGCGAGAATGGGTCATCTCGGACCCCTAAACATCCATCTGACACTACCCATTACCTTTTACCATCAGCCCCTTTTCCCCTCATTTCATCAGCAAATTAGTTGGTATGCAGCCGAGTTTTTCTTTTTTTAATACAATGGCTAATGTTCCCCCCCGATAGAGCTTTCTCGAACCCATATGAACATCTGTTGGTTGAATAAGCTAAAAAAATAACAACCTGCGCTTGTTGTTTGGTACTTTTTAGCTTGAAGGTCTGTATGGAAAATGTGTTTGGGCTTGTTTTATATATATAAAATGGTTTTATCATAAAAACTGTACAATAGCAAGACA